>NC_142861.1:4547954-4850984 GCF_061612785.1 Hesperophylax consimilis | reverse complement strand
TCTATTTTGAAGTTCAAACATCCCTTCATCCATCCTAAAATACAACACGCAAAATGAAGTTTGCTATTTAATGTTTGAAAGTCATAATTTTCGGCACTCTGCCGAAATTCTAGTATTATAATATTCGGCCTTCGCGCGACCGCCCCATCACCGATCGTTACTTTCGCAAGTTTAAATTAAATGTGCAACGCTTTTGAATTACAGAATACCGCTGCACATTTCGCCGTTGTTATTTTTTGCTTGTGTCAGGAAAATTGAAGCACTTGCAGTTGGAATACCACAAGGGCTGATTTCAGGTACCTGCCTATTATTTTACGGTAAAAAAATAATATTGGAAGATGCAAACTTTGCTTTTCTGCAGATTTCAAATCGTGATATTTATTATAATAATCCCGCCTACGCAAATTAATCTAACTAATTAACCAAGGGCACAGAGGCGCTGATAATACCTAAGACCTAACATTCCCAACAGGAATCTTGGGATCATTGTGTCCAGGAGTGACGGACTTATGAATCTATACCTCCCGGTGCAGCTGAAAGCGATGGGTCAAAAGAGACTAGTTGGAGAAGTCAAAGGATCTCCATAACCGGCCTCTTCCGTTCTGGTAAGCCACACACCTGGTGGGCAGACGCATCTTGCACACACCTCACCCGATGAACCCGAGCACCTCTGTTAAGTCACCAAAGCTGAATTTCTGATCGTCTCTAAAATGATCGTGAGATAAATATTTTGTATTTATATTTATAAAAAAAATGTCAGCTTCACAAATTGTACAAATACAATATCGCATGATTTTTCATAGGTCGGCCTAGTAAACATTATTTACTACGATCGGCTGTTAGGTCCTCCCCGCCATCAGCCCTCAAACAGCTTCATTCTTCTCTATTTGCCTGAGTAATTAATTAGCCAAACAGCGATGCAGGGGTTGGTCTGTTCCGTTTGCATCACCTACAAAACAATTAACTATGAACGATTGTTGTGCCCTGCTGAATACGAATAGCACTTTCATTCGTCTGTGCCACTGGCCTCAACCCCGGCCCCTGGAAACAAACATCTGACTAACCCATAGACGTGAGAAATAAGACAGATGGGCCCCGAACCATAACTAGTGTGAATCCTCGCGAGCAAAATGTCACCAACATCCTTCACCTACACGCAGTAACAGGACAACACATTTTCTAAAAGTAATATAAGTCGTGAAAAGTGATGAAAAAAATCTAGGGACCCTAGAAAGATAGTTAATATAAAATTGATGCCTGAGCGAGCGGAACAGATATTTCTATTTCTAAATCGCGTGAATCACGTGACATCCTCCGTGACGACTTCTGTGGTCAAAAGGGTAAGGCTCTCGACTGGTAATCCGGAGGTCAGGGGTTCAAATACGGGCATGCACAAATATTTTTTATATGTTAAGAAGAAGATAATACTTATAAATCTAAAGGAAAAATGAAACAGAACAATACACAGAAAAATATAAATATAACGGTCACAACTAGGAAATCAACCTAAGATCTCTTGTGTTACTGGGACAAAAGTCTTAGTAATAATAATAATATTTGGATGATTTGTATAGCGCCGTTTTTGTGCAAAATCACCTCAAGGGCGTCTTAAACAACTCGACTCCTTAAACCGATTCCTACTTGTGACCGTTTTGTTCAACAATTTGTTTATTTAACGCCCAGAGGGCTTTTACATGTAGCTAGTACAACTTTAAGAGGACAGATGATTTTGAAACATAAGAAAAAAATTGAAGAGACAAAAATACAACAAACAAAAATAAAAATACATTCATCAAATAAATTTACAAAATTTTATTTTTATTTCAGTTGATTGAGGAAACAAAAAGTTTTACAATTTTTCAAAAATAATTAAACATTTTCTAAAATTCTTGAAATTCCTTGATTCCTCTGAAAGCCTTTTTTGTATATAATTTTGTTTGAAAAGAATTAAAATGATGTTTATTATTTAGTTCCTTGAACATTGTAAGTATTATTCTCATTGTTCTGGTTTGGAAAATTCGCCATTTCTTTTGTTCTCTGTCATTGCATAAGAAAAGAATTAGTCGAAATGTGGACCAATGATGGAGTTGTTTAAGGTTAAACGCAACGCTCGTTGTATTCTACGTGTTCACAGATGGCGTTAATTAATTAATTTTGTTTAAATACGCTTTTGCAAGGTATTGCTTTACAGTATTAAGACAAATTATTTGTTTGCGCTCTCATATACGCAATATGAATATGAATAAATAGTTTTGTCCATATAAAAACTCAATTCTATCGAGAAAGGCATACAAACACAATATTGGATTGAATCATCGGTAAAATATTGTATTTGTGTGCCTTTCTCGAAAGAATTAAGTCTTTAAACGAACAAAACTATTGATTCATATTCATATTGCGTATATACGGGCGCAAACAAATGATTTGTCTTAATATTTTAAAGCAATACCTTGCAAACGCGTATTTAAACAAAATTAATTAATTAACGCCATCTGTGAACACGTAGAATACAACGAGCGTTGCGTTTGTGGTTTTTATGGAAATTTTTTGACGAAAAAAAATTGTCTTTCAGATGAATTTTGTGTATAGGTTACGTTAGGTTTAATAAAGGTTAGTTTTATATCGCTTTTAATGATTTTGTATAACTTGTCAAAGATGTTTTCCGTGCAGTATGATCACGTCTCGGCGACAGTCGGCACGCTCCCATGGCATATCGACATTTGATTTTATTTTCTCTGGCCAACCTAACCTAATCTAACCCATGCTTAGAGATGTCACCTTACATATTCTAGAATGCTGTAAATGCGATTTAGAATTGTTTAGATTAAAGTAAGCAATTCAAAATCAATTTTCGTTACAGAAATATTATTTCGTAAGTATGCAGAATGATTTATGTAAAAGACTGCTTTTCTACACAGTTTCGTCTATGTTTAATTAACTGCTTTATTGAATCTTTTCGATTGGGACCAATTATTTAATTTATATATATGTTCATCTGCCTACTATTTTAAGGCTCACTTTGAGGTTAGTACCTATATATGTCCCAGGTATTTGACGCTACGACTAACATCCATTTTCCTTCCATCTAGCAGTCTGCTGAAGGTATTTGCATGATTTTGTTTTTACATTTGAAAACAATAACGATTGATTTGGACGTATTATGTACAAAGTTATGATTTTTTGCGAAATCTTCACATACTTGGAGTTATTTCATAAGTGCAAGAAGAACCATATCTGCGTAATTAAAATTATTTATACATATTCCTTGAACATGGTAACCTATTTTAGTATTAAGTCTTTGAATTAGTTCATATATTGAAGAGTGCTGGAGACATGCTTCCTCGTTGTCTAATGCCACTTTTCAAATGAAATGGGTTGGAAAACTCGCCAGACCATTTCACCACATTTTCTTGCTGCGTGTGCCAAAATGAAAGTATCGCTATACAAATTTATGATTGCTCCACATTTTGACTATTGCTCAACGATTCTTTTCTTATGTAATGACAGAGAGTAACATAAGTTGCAAATTCTCCAAAGTAGAGCAATGACAAAAAAATATGAAAAGCAACTAAAATATTAAAGAAACTAAATTGGCTGGCAGTTCAATAGTTGCTGACCATTGCACGCTATGATATTTATGCACAAAATAATAAATAACTTATCACCAAAAATTCTTTTCAAACCAAATTGTATAAACCAAGGACATTAACAGACATAACACAAGATCGTGCAATCAAATAAGGCACCCACAAAAGGACAAAGCCAATACACAAAACTGTTTTATTTCCAAAGGAATGCGATATAATGCGCCGTCAGAAACTTTAAAGTCTGCACCAATTGATAATTGATTTAGGTTGGATTGTACGAGCCATATTAATCAAAAGATTATTGGAACCAGTGGGCGAATACACTAATGATATGGAATATGTTGTGAGCCCAAAGGAATAAGCTTCCGAGACACAAAACGGTGCGAAGCCAATCTTGTCAAAACTAAGTCATTGCACACCACATCCACCGCAGAATGGTTTTGTTAAAACTTTGTAATGTTCTCCACTGTCACTAATCCCGGAGGAATTAAGCGGATTGTTTTTTTTTCTTTTCTCAATCCACTTTTTCTTCTTTACAACATTTCTTTTGAATTTTCCCTGCGGGGTAAGAACGCGTGTTTAAGCAGCGATCCCGGAGAAGAATGTGTGGTTTAAAATAAATACGGTTCTTTTTCGGCTTTGTGTACTATTTTTTTATTACGCTTTTTTATTGGAATTCCCTAGCGATTTGTGTAAGTTATAAGCTCTGAATTACTTTCTTTTGTGGAATGTAGCGTCCTGAGAAGTATTATTTGCAATGAAAATCTGACTAATAAAGCTTGCTTTATAGATTTAAGTGATTCTATTTGATTTCTTTCGGCTTATTTATTTTCGAGAACGAGAGTTGTTTTACAGGGATGATTTCTGCAATGAAATTCTCTTATAATGTTAACAATAAGAGAACCACCAATTATATTTTGATAAGAAATCTCTAGACAATTGTGTTTGTGTTTAATTGATCGAACTCTGTTTATTTTACTTCATTTAAATCAAATTTAAAAGTGGTACTTTTAAATTCTGCAAGCGATTACTTTTTTTATGATTGTGGCATATTTTTATGATTTTCAAACTGTGGCTAGGCCATGTTGAGACGACGTATTTATATGATTCTTTTTACCCCCGCCCAATTTCAATTATTATGATGTCTTAAACGATTTATTACCGGTTAAACCGAATTACTGAGAAAGTAATTGTGACAATAGATTTTCAATTCTGTGAGGTACTTGGAAATATGTTTTTCCCGCACTAAATCGTAATGTTTTTTGTTTAATAATGACGTGACTGCTATTAACTTATTCAAAAGATTTATATTGTTTAGGTCTTGTGAACGTACTGAGAAGTGGGAAATAATCAACTTATTTTCTTCATTAATTAATTTTATATTAGGATTATTCGTTGGTTTATTGATTTCAACTTTTTCAAGTAAATTGAATCTATGGACGGGTTGTTTCAGAAAATTTGAACAATTCTTCAGTTAATTTTCAAGATCTGTTTTTATTTTATTTCTATCAAATAACTGGCCTACAATGATATAATAACAGAACTTGAATAGGATATTCACATAACTCGCAAATTGGCGTTAATATTTAATGAATTGTTCAAATTCTAACCCATCCTAAGACTCTTTCATTATATCTGTAAGGGTTTTGGCTCATTGTCAAGCAGAACATCATTCACTAAGAGATGTTATGCGAATTTTAGAAAAATGCGTTTATAATTTTTAACATCGTATATTATATTCTTTTAATCTAATTTATTTAGCCTTTCCCGTCTGTCCGATATTAGTAGCGTTTAGGATGTTAACTTTTTTAGTTTTTGATCCCTGTTCCTATAATATTGTTGGTTTTAAAAGCTTTATTTCAACGACAATTTTTTTTTCTTTTTTTTATAGATATTCGATCGATAATTCTAGAAGTCGGGATTTATGTCAGTGCAGAAATTCTAGTACTAACTACCATATGTATTTCTCATTGCCCAGAATACTTATGGAGGGAAATAATTATACCGAGTCAGTGGACATCTTTAATGTATCACTTAGCAATACTAAAGATTGTTATTGAGACAGTTTAGTTATGTATAGTAAAAATGTACTGTATTAATGTAGGTATATTTTTTAATATTTATATGTAAAAGTCCCTAAAAATGGCGTTAATAAAGTCATTAATACTAAATAAATTAATTCCGGACACACAATTTTTTTCTTTTTCAATTATGTGCTGGATAAATTAAATAATTATTTTTTTTTACATTTCTTGTTTTTTAATTTTTTTATTTATATATGACTCATAGCCGTTTAAACTGTTTGTTACATCTAAAAAGTTATGCTACAAAATCGTCTCAATATGTGAAGTAAATTCACTGGTTTCCCGCTTGCTACGAGTTTCCGGACACCATGTATACAATCTATGTAGGTACTCTCAATCCCCACCGCTTTACTGATAAACTTTTTTGAAATGGTACACCACTGATAAACAACCATTACATTAGTGGTTGGTTACTTTACATTGTTACACATTTGTGGTTGATTATCAGTTGTATAAAAATTAAAATACCTTTTATTAGTAAGGCCCCTATTGTTTATTTTAACAAAATATAGTATATGTATCGCTTACCTGGTTGCCTTGACACTTGCTTGGCTATGACTCCAAAGCGTTTCTTGCCCAACGGGGGTACGGTGGTTTTTTCAGCTGGTGCCACCTGCGCAATGGTCTTTGGAACAGACGACATCTCGTTCGCCAGCTGCGATTGCTCGCTGAAGAAGGCGGACAAGTTTGGTTTCACCGTCTTTGAGTTGTCCATTTTCTATTGGCGAACTGGAAAATATAATTTATTTGTTTATTTTTTGGAAAAGTTATCGGCAATTCTGAAAATTAACACATCTTACGCCAGAAGTCATTAACTAACAAAATCTCTATTTTGAGATAATCGACTTTAAAGTTTCAGATGCCGTTAATCAATGTTTTAAATGTGAATACCTCACAAGAGTCCCGACTGCTCCCAACCGACTGTTGCCAGTGAGATAATGGCATCCCCAGTTGCGGTTTGTAGTGAGGCTGAATAAAGTGGGAAGGGGGAAAAGATGACGAAGAGGAAGGTGGGGGAGTCATTCCTGGCTATTCAGACCTGATAATAATAGTAACATAGCAATTATATTAAACTACACTACCACTATTAAACTACATGTGCCGACTAGGAATACGAGACAAAATATAACATTCTTCTGTAATACATACTCGACCAACTATCAGACACACTCACTGACCAATAGGATGCATGATCTGGGCAACAAGTATGGGGGTGCTATTGATTTATTTATTGACTCCATATATAGAATTAAGCATAATCTACACCAACACTTTGTTGAATCCTACAAATTAGAGTAGCGTTGGTAAATTAGTTTTAATGATTTGTCTTATATTTAATGTTGTTTTAATTTCTTTTTACTTTATGTTACTCTTACGTTTTACTAATATTGCTTCATATTTTTTAATATTTTCTCATTATACTTGTAATCACAATTTTACAAGTGTGTATTTTGTACCTTCTTTAAAATGGATTACATCTATTTACTGTCAATATCTCCTGTATGATACATATTCTCTTATGTACACTGCATCATGTATCACTTCTATGTAAAAGCCTTTTTAGTCGTATTTATGTATAAATAAATAAATAAATAAATTATATAGCGCAGTTTAGTGTTATTTCACTTCAAGTGCGCTTTACTATAGCAAACTTTAAAACGGTAAATTAGTATTAGTGGTCATGTTCTAAAAATTATTCCTACCCAATACAGATTTAAGCCTTACCCAATACAGATCTAATAATATAACACTTAATGTACAGTTTATTCAAAGCGATATAGTACAGGACAAAACAAGAACATTAAAACTAAAACATAATATAAAACAGGGGGGCAGTTTGTGCTCAAAAATTTGAATATTCATCACATCGATCACCAAACACGGCTAAAGCCATTCAAGCAACGTTTCAATTCCCCGAGAGTGTGCTCTGGAATGTGCCGCAAGTAAAATATTTTTTATTTTAAACGAATCAATTTTGAAATAACACTAAAAAGCCATCAAATAAAATGTTCTTGCGCACGGCGGGATTTGAACCCGCAACCTTCGGATTGCTAGTCGATAGCGTTACCCTCTCCCACGAAGGCCGTCGAGGGGTAAGGATTATAAGGCTTAAGGCGATGCCATACGTAGTAATGCAAAATCATGTGTTTTTGGTTTGAAAATTTGGTCGCCTAGAAATGTTTTAGGTGCTTTAATTAAATACTGCGAGTAGAATACATCTTGGCCTTTGAAATAATCGAGTATTTTTTAGATCAGTCTTTTTATAAGCCCAGAAAAAAATAACGTAAAGACCTATGAAAACTCCTTTAAAGTTCAAAATCTTCTACTTGCGAACCCATTTTCGGTTATGATTTTATTGTATAATGTGGCAAATTAAGTTATTTATAAAATGATCGAAAAAAAATTGAATATTTATGCCTGATATCCACAAAATAAAATGAAAGGCACTTTTTGGCCATGTTTTTTTTCTTACAGGCGGATGGTGTTAAGCGGGAATTTAAACCTTATCGCCATCTACGTAAGGGTTGTTATTTATAGAGGCTCAATTTAAATTACTACACGACGTATGGCATCGTCCTAACCAGCTATCCCAAATAGTTGTGTCAATTTAAAAAGTTGTAATTATTGATTACAGTCCACTTTATGAATAGAACCACAAATTGAACGCAAACACTATTTGGCAATACACTTTATCATTTTCAATATTTTTACGTCAACAATATTATAAATCATTCTGAATTGTGTAATTTAATAATTAGGTTTTAATTAAGGCGAAGCTTAATCTTAATGCCAAATCACTATTTTGATTAATCTTTATAACAAATTGGTGTACATTAATAATAATAATACGAAAAAATATGCTTTAGATAAATTGAACGTTTTCCTATATTTTCGCTTGAGTAGAATACAAATAAAAAAATAAATTACTCAAAAAAAAAAAATGTAAGCTACTAAAAAAAATTTTTTTCAATAGAAATGTCTGAACGCGTAAAGGAAACAACTTTAAAAAATACAGTATTATAGCTAAGATTATCTGAGACAGTTTCACTTGATTAACTTTTTTGCTTTCTTATAAAATTATTTACAAAATAAATAAAAACCAGTTTTGTTCTTGAAATCGAAGTTTCTAGACTTTGTCAAGCGATTTTAATGCCTATTACCTACAATATAAGGTAAACCAAGAATATACACATTTTTGTCTTTGCAGCTTGCTCTTAAATCTGCAAATTGCACTCCCCATAACACAGGGACTTGCAAAATACAGGGACTTCCATAACATGACGGGTAAAATCATTCAATTGAAAAAAAAAATTATTGAAAAAATATTTTTTCTAGTAGTTAACATTTATATTTTTTTATTGAGTAATTTATTTTTTTATTTGTATTCTACTCAAGCGAAAAGATAGGAAAACTTTAAATTTATCTAAAGCATATTTTTTTGTATTTATTATGTACACCAATTCGTTATAAAGATTAATCAAAATAGTGATTTGGCATTAAACTTCGCTTTCAGTTTTGAAGGTCAGTCTATTCCGAGTAAAAGTGAAAAGTAGGACATGTAGTTGTTTTCTTTCTGAAGCTTGTTTGCGTCTACAGTCAAAAGCTTTATTATCTTGTTTACAGTTTAACGCTAGTTTTTGATCTTTTGTTGTCCATCAAGGTTAAATAGTTTATTGTTTATTTTTTTACTTTTTTAAGTAGAATTGATATGCAAAATAAGTGAGGAGGCAATTTCTATTGAAACCTTTATACGTTTTTAATGTAGCTTGTACTAAAAATAGGGATATTCATTATTAATTTGATTTTTCCCATGGATGCCTCTAGTTTGTTATTACTATAGATTATAGAAACAGAAGAGATAGGCCATGTAAATTAGTATGAAACCGCGCTCATAAAAGTGTCGCGAATGTCGTTCACCCATACAACTGCAAATCGCATATATGCATAGTAGCGCACCGCCTTTATTTATACCTACACATCAAAGCATACTCTCACTAGCTCAGTCTGTGCAATTTGGTCATAGATCGGTGACAGTCAACAAACCTCAATGCTATACCTCCCTTTGTTTTTATTATCTTCGGTTATTACTGTATGTCATATTACGTGCCTATAGTTCGTATGTTAATGTAACTATCGGGCAGCCAAGTGGAGGAGTAGGTGGTACCCAAAATTACTATCCTCTTTATATTACCAAGAATACTTTACACATTATTTTAGTATTTTACGTATTGCCGCGCAAAATACATAACTAACCACTAATAATTGACTGAATAATTGGGATTTTTATAGTTTAAAACCCCATAAGACAGAAAAATTCATGAGAATTGTGATTTCTATAGTTTAAAACCTCAAAAGACAGAAAAATGCATGAGGTCGTCGGAAGACCCACTTGGTTACAAACGTTTTGTTTGGCATCTTGGCCTGTCAAGAGTTAAAAAAAACTAAATTATGCTTGTAATGAGATAAAATACTTACCCTGCTAAATTAACTGAAATACAATGAGTTATTCCCCTTCCTTGACCAAATACTATACAATTAGGGTTGCCAGATTACCGGTTTTGGACCCGACAGTGCGGTTTTTTGAACGGCTGTCCGGTCTAGAAAATTTTGGTAAACCGGATTATAGAATGTCCGGTTTTTTAAAATACGCCACAATTGCTGACACTGTACAGTTTTCAAATGCGCCACTATTAAATTTGGTAGCCACCTCTAGTCTGCAGCCCCAACATATCTGAAAAAATACAGTGTGTGGCAAGCCTACGCACGACGGAAGTGAAACTTTTAGTATTCTTCTCTCTCTCTTTTCATTTCATATTATTATTATTCAGAATGCTGTACATTATAGTTTTAAAAAGCATAAATTTATTTATAGGCGTGTTGTTAACAAATGAACGTTTAACTAGATTCCTAATATTGACATATTTATAAGTAGCATGTGATAAAAAAAAATTAAAAGTTATAAAAATATGGGATTCGAACTCGGGTCCTGCATAACGAGTGTCGAACGCTCTGCCTCTAGACCACGAGGAGAGGTATCTCGCGCGACGAGAACCGCGTATAACGTGTACTCTTCAATTGACTTTTAACGTGTAAATTTTCGTTTTCAAACACGGGAAATGAATAATATCACATAACGTCTCGTTAACGCTTTATATAGGGTCGAATAGAAGATATATCGGCAGTGTGAAGTCATATCTGTCGTTTTTAAAAATATTTCCGTATATTTGTCCGTATATTAATTAATAATGGGTGTGTTTTTTACTAAAAAAAACTTGTCACGCACGTCTGCGAGAATAATTGGTCGCGTTATCGGCCTTGATTAGTAATTTTAATGATTCAAAATAAAAATAATTAATCAAAATACCGAGCGACTTTACCGGCTCGATTTGTAAGCTATATTTCGACAAAAATATCATATAGGTACCGACCGTTAATTCTAGCCAATTACTCAAGTGAACACCTGCCGGTCTAGAGTCTCACTAAATGGATTTAGGTTTAAAATTAACAAATTTATGTAATTTTTTAAAAAAATATTTTAAAAAATGTAGATATTTTCTTATATGTATGCCTGACAAAGTCGCAGCATGAGAGCATTTTATCACTTTTCCTCGTATTAAAAAAATAATAAAAAGAAAAAAAAAATTAGTTAAAGCGGTGATCGAACCTCGGTTCTTCACGACGACAATCGGGCGCTCTGCCTCTAGACCGCGAAGCTGAGTTTGGAGAGTGACCTAAACTAGGTTAGTATATAATATTAGCTAGGCTCCTATAGCGAAATGATCCCCGTTTTTCGTGACGGTCATGAGTCGGTTTTACTCCGGCCCTCGAAAATGCATAACGCGCGTAAAGTAGTTTCACTTCAAAAACCCTTGAATCTGTGCAGAAACGAACGGTCCGTTTGATAGATTCCCCTCTCATAACAAACGGATAGCAATCTTTAGGGCACAGGCGTCAGATAGATATGCTATCCTTGTTTTACCGGTATTACAATGGAAGATGCTTCCTGGATGTAGCGTCGTTGATCCCTTCGGCACCGATGCATAGTCGGGAAATACGCCAAACGCGCGCCCAACGTATGACCGTTGTTGACATTTGTCACATGATAACGGGTTACTTCTACGACTCGTAACTCAACAGCTCGGCTGTGGAAAGATTTGCTGACCTCTTTGTTTCCTCCCTTCTGTAACACTCCTTTCTCTCCTCAAAAAGACCCTCCACACAGCATCCCCAAATATCCTGTGTATAGTTAACGTTAAAAAAATAGACGGACGGAGCCAATGAAATATATGCGTTTGTGTAGGTAGAAACAAAGGCGGGGCGCCGCTGTGCGTATATTGATTTGCAGTAGGTAGCTTGGACGATCGATGTTGACAACATGCATTGTTTCATACTAATAATGATTATTTGCCAAAATGAAGATGTGTATTTATTCTCAGTATTTCGCCTTGTTGAAAGACAGACATCTTAAACGCCAACGTTAATTGGAATGACTTTAACCATATTTGGTGACTAAATCTAAATATCCAGATACTCCACACCTTCCTCTTCCTCGTCTCTTTCCTCTCCCTACCCTCACCCGCACAACATATCCCTAGTGGGAATGCCACGATCATTCTAGCTCCAAACGGTTGAAATCAGTTAGGACACATTTTTTTCAATGACAACTCTATTATTTTTATTTTCGATGCCGTGCAACACATCTAATTTATTATTTTTATCCGTGGAATTCATGTTTGAATTGAATTTTACATTGTTAACAGATATTAACAAATACTTTAAGAAGTCTAGTTCACTATAGTAAACAGAGGCATAACATTTCGTTAGAATAAAACAAAGATTTAACTCGAGAAAGGTTTCTAGTTAAATTTGAAATGATTTCTGTTGAGCTGGTCGCTTGTCGAGTGAAAGGAAAAGGTCGGACGTTTTCACGTTAATTAACTTTAACATAATGAAACAACTTACTTTACGAACTAACTAACTAAAAGCTAAATAGTTTTACGCTTTCATCAAAATTGAATGGAGATTACAGGAACAAGTTCATTATAATTTGAACAATTTCAGGTTACAATGAAATTGTCCGAAATCAATGTTAATTGTTTCATTTGGCCGAGCGAACAAACGTGTCGGGTCTTGGAACAAAACCAGCAGTAGTCGCGTCGTTTAAACTCTCTGTCAGCTAAGTTGTCCGTCATTGCACAAGCAAAATTTTCTGTTTATTATTAGGGAAATAATAGTAATTCAAAAACTCTCAGTTTACGGGAAACACGTGAATGTTTCTCTTTCGACAAGCAATGTTTACGCGGCTTTTCAATAAAAATTACTTTCTCTTAATGCCTTACATTTACATTATAACAACATTTAAAGCCTGGTAGTATACGTTCGAAGATGGTTTGAAAGGGAGTTATGTGCAAATGAGTGTTTGAGGGAGCGTACCAATACTAAAAAACGATGATAATTAAGCGAAAAAAAATATATAATATAGAATAAAAAATATTTAATAATACACGACCCCGTTTGAAATAGAGAAAAAAATTTTCACAAATGCTTTAGTTGCATTTAAAGATGCACTGTGATTTTTTTCATGCCTTTAACATTTTAATAACAGAACAAAAGTGTTTTTAATTATTTTTTGAGCTTACTTTGCGTTTTTTTTTTCTTTTGGGGAAATTTCATAGATTTGAAGTTTTGGCATAACAAATGTTTAAATATTTTCTTAGAGTAGAAAATTTGTTATAATTCGGTAGAAATTGGTTATGCGGGGTTTAACTAGTGATTCCATGATAACTTAACACATTTAAACACACCTTTAAAATGTATAATATTAAGTCATAAAAGCGAAGATCAAAAAACTAACCTATAAACCAAATCAAAGTGACGTATTTAACTTAGTTTCTGTTTCATCACTTTTCATTAATTTATATCACTTTTTAAAGTGTGTTGAATTGTCATTTTGAAGAGTTATCCGGTCACCGCACAGAATCAAGTAGGTTCATAAAGTAAGGTATGACTCAGCTTTACCGAGAATGTGCCGTAATTTTAACGAGACGTATAAAAGTCATTCTATTGATTTGACAATGTCATCATTGGCCACCTTCAAATCAAACGTAAACAAGACTTAAAGCTCCCTATCGTGTTAAAACTTATTACTGTTATGTAATGTATAGAGATGTGCAAAATGGGTACCCAAAACCATTTGAAATGCAAAATGGAAATGGGTCAAAACTTTTCCATTTGAAAATGCAAAATGCAAAATGGTTTTTAGAAAAGCATTTCAAATGCAAAATGCAAAATACCTATTTTCAAAATGCATTGAAAATGCAAAATGGTTTCTCAGGTCAAACAATTAAAATAATTATAGAATTTTTAAACAATTTTGTCATTTAATAATGGACATCAATGTAGAACAAACATATTACATGATGGTAAATCCAAAAACACCACGACCATAAATATACCACTCTCACCACGACTACAGATTATGAAATCACAAAAAATTTGCGCGGGACTAATGTTGCCAACGTAAAAACATAGAAACTGCTATCTAACATTTAATATTACAGCGTCATGGCCCCATGTTCAGTATTTAAATCAGTATTTTTTGTAATGGTATCACTCAATTGCCAGGGCTCCTACCAGGGAGCAACTTGACAAATGTAAATTATCTCTCATAGCGAGGTTGAGAACCGACTGATATTTGGGGCTTATGAAAAAAAGATGATTGGAGATAGTAGGAAAAATGTTGCAAAAAAGCATTTAAAATGGAAAATGCATTGAGAAAAGCATTTAAAATGCAAAATGCAAAATGGTTTTTAGAAAAGCATTTAAAATGCAAAATGGAAAATATCCATTTTGCATTTCCATTTGAAATGGATTTATTTGAAATAAAGCACATCTCTGTCTATATGTAAGTGTATGTATAAATGTAATGCATATGTGAGTGTGTATATGTGTGCATGTAGGTATGTGTGTATACTGTACATTATTCTTTACTTACAGTGTTCTTGTTGTAATATATTGTGAAGCATATTATGCATTATGTCATCAATGTTGTGTTTGTCTGTAATTAGTGATAGTATTGTGGGGCTCCAGACCAGGGGTGGGCTCCCAAATTCAATTGTTGCGCGTATGATGTTATTACGCTCAATGTATGCTGTTATTACATGAAAATTTGTCAATTGGCACCTGCTGACAAACTACATAAGTAGTTTAACAGGTTTGAGAGATAATAATTTTTTAAACTTAAAATTTATATGTAATATGTTTAGAAATTGATAATTTATTTATTTATTTACTAGCTGTACCCCGCCACGCGTTAATGTGGCTGAGTCTGTATGTGCAGATAGAGAAACAATAGTGCGTTTTACTTTTACCTCCAACAGATGTAGCTGTTTTTAAAAAAGACATGATTTTACCTCTCACAGGTGACATTTATATAATATATAAACACACACATATTTGAATGCAACGTTATATTGAAATTTCAAAGCAATTAGTGAAGAACTTTCGGAGATTTAAGAGTTTGAACAAACGAACGTTTGTACTTTTACTTATATAGATTTAATATTATAGAAACAAACCGTACATGAGTGACAGTGATGAAACAATTAACAGGAATTAAATATTTCATGTTGGGTACCGAGGCTATGTTTCTTTGTAATGTCTTTGTAATGTGGTATGTATATTCTATATTCCTTTTACCGAGTGAAGTGTGTAGTATGTAGGTGTGTGAGTGTATATGTGTGCGCATTGAACATTTTAAATTATTGACAAGATTCCACGTTTGAATTTAGGCAGCGAGTCCAAAAAATGTCAATGTTTGATTTTAGACAAATATCACTGAGAGTATGAAGAGCACGATAAATTATAGTTGTTATAATAATTAAGTCAAATATTTTAGGTACAATAGTATTAGATAGTCGTGATTCCGGGGAATAAACATAAAAATTTATGGAGAATCGGGTTTGTCCAAAGTGAGTATAAAATATTACGTAGTGATAGAATAGATTTGAAATCAAAACAATGCTTCACAGTTAGTATCATTAGTAATGCAGCAGGTAAATTGATGGAAAATTTCCACATGCGCTGTCTTCCTGCCAAGAATTCGTTTCGATTGAACGAAGCCTCATGTCATAATAATATATTGCATCGTATAATAAAGCCATCACCCTTAAACTTATAACCATAATATACTGTGATGAACCAGTGCAGTGAGTTTTTATGACATCAAGATATTACGCGAGTCTCATGTAATAGCGGGCTTTTCACTTGATTGTATTCACTGTAATCTATAGAATGTATTGCATTGCGCTACCCTTGAAAACGTTCTGTTATAAATTATTATAATGTTATTTAGATGGTCTGAGAGTGTTAAGACGAAGCTTAATGCTAAATCACTATTTTGATTAATCTTTACAACGAATTGGTGTACGTTATGAATACCAATAAATATTTTTAGATAAATTGAAGGTTTTCCTATCGTTTCGCATGAGCAAATAAAAAATATAAATGTAAGCTACTAAAAAAATATATTTTTTCAATAGAAATGTATGAACGCATAAAGGAAACAACTTTAAAAAATACAGTATTATAGCTAAGATTATCTGTGACAGTTTCACTTGATTAACTTTTTTTGCGTTCTTATAAAATTATTTACAAAATAAATAAAAACCAGTTTTGTGCTTGAAATCGAACGTTTCTAGACTCGGTTTACCGACAATATAAGGTATACCAAGAATATACACATTTTTGGCTTGTAGCTTACTCTTAAATAAAAATACACAATTTGAAATAACACGTGCAAAAATATCAAACCAGAAAATTGCACATTCATAACATTTGGAAAATAAAACCCCCCATTACGCTTTTTAAGCTCTTAAAAAAGTTATTTACTATTTCTTTATATTTGCGATCTCAAAAATTAAGTTTTTGAATTTCTCTTGATATAAAAAAGCGTAATATGTACTCCAAAATCTCAAAAAAATATTATATATTTGTCATATTATAGGTATGAACAAATTCAGTGTTTGTTTAAATGCTATAGAGAACTTCGCTTTATTTTAAATTAGTCATACCTTATTAAATATTATCGCTAACGCCCATATTTTTATTAAGATACTAACATGTATCATTCGAATTTTTCTCCCTTTCAAACCATCTTCTTCTTCTTTTTGAATGCTTGATACAGATCCATAAAATTAGGATGTTTAAATTTCACTTCTACAATTAACTGCAGTTTTCGTCATCGCAATTGTATCATTGTTTAAAATTGAATTATTTTTATGACTATCCCAACAATCCGGTTCCTACCTAAATTGCCATCTCCCTTGTTTTGTTACATTCCCTAAAGTTCTTTCTTACCTTCGAAGAAAGCAAGTAAAAAGATTTTGAAAAAAAAAAGAAGCCCAAACCAAATAACATTTGTTTTTATATTAATTTCGTCGTTGTTGCATATTAGGGTGTATCGATTTTTAACTTTTTTTTTGTTTTCAAATTCCAAGTTGAAATAAAGTTGCTACTAGGTACCACAACTTACCACAAAAAAAATTGGATTTTTAAAAAAATGTTTAGGTCTCCCGCACAAGGCCTAAAGTTTTAATTTTTTTCAAAGAATATCAAATTTTTTTTAAATTTAAAAAAATAAAATCATAACTTTTGTGTTTATTCCAAGTTAAAAAACAGTAATATTAGGGCATAAAAATAAGTAAGAAACGATTTTTTTTTATAAAATATGGATTTTAGGTCTCCCGCACAAGCCCTAAAGTTTGTTAATTTTGATGAAATTTTGTAATTTTGTGTACATATATGAACCATGTTTTTTTAAAGTTTAAACCACCGGCAAATTAATTGTACTTTTCTTACAGAAGGCATAAAATGAGACAATATATATATACATAATTCTTATATACATACAGTAAAAATATATACCATATATATACTATATATATATAATATGTTTTATACCTGAAAAAAGATAGTTGACGTTGTAAATTGTATGAGAAAGGTGTTGAAAGAAACTAATGTTATTTGCTATTACTGTTGTTTATTACAAAAGTATAAAAGGTTATTACATGTCATAAAATGTAGTATAAAAACTAAGTACAAAATGTTGCTGATTACTTTCCATACGACATGAGTGGCAGTTTTCTTGTTCTACTGCAAATTTACTGACTTGTTTAAGTATTCGTCCTTTCATCTTGGCTTCAAAACCTTAAATCAAAGTTATGTATAGTATTTACATAGGCCTAGTGAAAATTTAATAAATGTTATTACAGTTCCCAAATGAAATTTGAATTTAATATGGAAGACAATTCTATTGCCGAAGAGTTGGCCAAACGAAACCCCGGCAACATCTCGCACGCCAGGTGGCTTACTCTGGCAAATCGAGTCCTTCGTTTGTATGTAGCCACCGATGATCCGACCCCTCAGCTAAGAAAGCTTGCAGAGTTCATGATGAAGCTGAAGTTCAGAGTTCATGAGTTCATCATGGTTCTCAATTAAGTGCAATCCCCAAATCCCGCAAGCTTCCATTCATTTTTTTAAATGATTCTTTTCAGCAATTACTTGGTAGATGAGCTAAGAAAAGTCGTCCATGCAACGTTACAGATAAATGCTTTCATGGCTCACCCAGAGCATGTTTTGATAGCTATGCTGTTCGATGAACGAAAACATATCAGAGCATTGGCTTATAAGAGAATCCAGAAAGCTCGCTCAACCGTAAGGAAAGGGGTAAGGGTATTTAAACCCCCTCAGATCAATTTTGATGCCGAAGACTATATAGATATGATTGACTGGAAATCCACTTCAGTAACCAAACCCCCTCTTGTTACTGATATGAGCCTAGAAGAGTTGGAGTCAATTGCGGAAACTGGCAGAAGTGGAAGGGTTGAATTTAGAATTCCTTCTCACACTCAAGCGGTGGAACGAATTGTCAAGGAAGTCACAGAAGCTTTGAAGCGAGTATGTGGGCTAATCGAAAGAGATAGTTTTATCCGTGCCAGACTGGAAGACCGTAAAGAGTTACCTACGTTCGAGACCAAGAGCCAGTACAAAACCTCTGCAAAGGATTAGAATTTAAGTAAGTTTTTTTCGACTATTTTGTAGTTATAATGTTTCTAAATAACGTCTTTATCATACTGTCTTCCATATTAAATTGAAATTTTATTTGGGAACTGTAATAACATTTATAAAATTTTCACTAGGCCTGTGTAAATACTATACATAATTTTGATTTAAGGTTTTGAAGCCAAGATGAAAGGAAGAATACTTAAACAAGTCAGTAAATTTGCAGTAGAACAAGAAAACTGCCACTTATGTCGTATGGAAAGTAATCAGCAACATTTTGTACTTAGTTTTTATACTACATTTTATGACATGTTATAACCTTTTATACTTTTGTAATAAACAACAGTAATAGCAAATAACATTAGTTTCTTTCAACACCTTTCTCATACAATTTACACCGTCCAACTATCTTTTTTCAGGTTTAAAACATATTATATATATATAGTATATATGTGGTATATATTTTTACTGTATGTATATAAGAATTATGTATATATATATACTGTCTCATTTTATGCCTTCTGTAAGAAAAGTACAATTAATTCCGGTGGCTTAAACTTTAAAAAAACATGGTTCATATATGTACACAAAATTACAAAATTTCATCAAAATTAACAAACTTTAGGGCTTGTGCGGGAGACCAAAATACCATATTTTATTTAAAAAAACCGTTTTGTACTTATTTTTATGCCCTAATATTACTGTTTTTTAACTTGGAATAAACACAAAAGTTATGAATTTATTTTTTTAAATTTAAAAAAAAAATGATATTTTTTTAAAAAAATTGAAACTTTAGGCCTTGTGCGGGAGACCTAAACATTTTTTTAAAAATCCAAAAAATTTTGTGGTAAGTTGTGGTACCTAGTAGCAACTTTATTTCAACTTGGAATTTGAAAACAAAAAAAAAGTTAAAAATCGATACACCCTATTGCATATAGACTCGTAATAACTATCGTAAGACAGTACATATCAGCCCCAATCATACATAGAATAAATATTAAACTTTTGTCGTGTGTGATATAAAAACTGTTCGTTTTGTGAATCAACACTAGATGTTACCTACATCTATAAACTGCCCACAGAACATTCAAGACCAACATCAGAACATTCAAATGAAACAAGATCATTCACAAGGTTAAGGCCTCCTTTTTCCCACTCCTATTTTCCTTCTGATGAACTCGATCGTTTGATTTTATTTTTTTGTTAAAAATTACAGTCCATTCGTCAAGTACCAATCGCAACAATCATACAACATAATATAACGTGTGGTTTACATCTTACCGGTCAATATCTTAGCATTTTAAACATCGATAAAATTATGTCACTATTATGTTTATTTTATCCCTTAGATCATACTTTTGTTCTCCATGAGTCAAGCTGATTCAAAGGCACCGATGAGAAAAAAAAACAGATTTCTATGGAACACATCCAAGGACCTTTGTTACCGAGCGATCGTTTAGCAAATGTTTGGCAAAAACACGCTTTACTCAAAACCACTGTGATTTTGCTCAAATGATGGTGCTACGTGAAGGAACGTACACGACCCCGCATTTTTCTTTCATGACCCGGAGCCGGATCGGGACCCGTACTTTGGGAAATACTGGTATAAACTAATACTAACTTCTGTACGGATTACTCTCGGCTTATCGTTTAAAATTTCAAATGTCAAAGTTACATCTACGTAGTTTTCTAGTTGTGTATTTTGGATAGTAATTTACTGGAAATCAATTATTTATCTTTTTTAATTTCGGTAGGGGGACATTTTAACGCAGGCGGAATAGTTTGAACATATATTGTAAAATTATAAAAAAATTTATGTACATATTTTACTAGAGGAAAATTTAAAAATGAGGTGTGTGCGGGTTCTGGCGGTGGTAGCGCCTGCCCATATACTGCGTGGCGGGCCGGATCGACGAGACTGGTTGAGGAAAACATTTTGACTTTTCCAGCAGGAGCATCGCCTTGAACCATACCATACCTCTCCTTCTTGAAAAGACCCTCCTCACAGCATCCCCAAAGATGACATAGGCCTTAGGGGAATTATGGTGCTCATGTTAAAAAAAAAATTCGAACAATTTTTTTTATTTAATTCGCCCATTTTTAGGGGCATTTACTTGCCAAATGTGTTTTTTTCTCCTTTGAATGCATTACTTACTTTCTTTTAAAATAAAAATTCATCCAAATAAATGAAAAAAAAATATCCCGGATCAGATGTCTGAAAAAATTAGTATAGGGTGGCCGTCTGAAAGTCTGAAAATCTGGCCGTCTGCTTAAGAGCGAGTCCGAAATGAATTCCATACGTGCGTTATTAATATCAGCACATATGGGACCTTTTGCCACGTTTATGAGGTTCATACAAAATATACTAGTGGCGCCATAGATATACTTGCAAATCTTGGGAAATCAACTAGCTGCCTGGGTGCGCAGCGACTATGATATTTATTGACACCAATTTTTTACTGAATATTATTTTGTGAAAATCAACAGATTTTTGTTAATAAGTTTTTCGCGTGATTTTTTTTCATATCCCAGCCACAAATATTTAATGAGTCGTTGGATTGAATATTGTCGCTAGGTCGATAATATCTGGTGCAATTGATGTGATGAAATCCTTTTAGATCTAGAAAATATACTTGTAAATATTTATTAAATAATTTACATGTTCTCCATAACGGTTATTCACCAACACGTTACGGAGAAGATTACAAATTTGAAGTACGAGTACATGCAAGTATAAAAAGTCATGGGGGCAGTTTTTTGTGACATAAGTAAAATCATAGTTGCTGAACTATCTATAAGTGACGTTGAAAATTTTGACGGTCAATGCAGAATTGTTATCAGTTGAGTCGCTCTGTATTGATTGGCGCGATCTGATAGGAAGTCCTCGCTTTTACATACAAAAGTGCATGGAACCTCCCACCTGTATACTTGTTATGCTCTTGTAAACTTACCTCTTTCAATGCAAGTGGATTAAGTATAGTTCCAGAGATAAGTTTTAAAAATATTTTTTAATATAATATGGAAAATACTCCCTTTTTAATCTAACGTTTGACCATAGGAAGTTATTATGATCTTCACATTGCAATTTTAGATTAATATGACTTTCAGGACAGTATATTTCCGATCGCATAGAAATTTTGAGGTATACCGTAATAGTAAAGCATGCTCTCCTAAAAATACCGATTGTTTCTATTGAGTGGTGGGCCTAAAACTTACCATTCACATTTGAAAAATGTTTTCGTTTTATGTGAAACACCCTATATCTGACTGTTTTATCTGGAAACAAGCACTCAGCCAATAACAATTGATATCAATGGTACTCATTAGCAGAAACCAAAACAACATTGATTACAGCAATAAATTGAAGTTAACTCACCACTAGTAGCAATAAAAATCCATCCAAATCGAATCGTTATTACAATTACAAATGTCTTCCACTTTTCACTTGAACACAGCAACTTCAATCACAGTCTAGGCACTCTGCGATGCGGAAAATGGATGAATAAGGCCTCCACGGAGTCTTTTCTCGAAGGTTCCGCGGCGTAGCGAAGGCTTCGACGGGTTAAAGAACACTCGAGGAGCTGTGCTCGATGGATATCAGAAGGCTTGCTTCTGCTGCCACTACCACTTGGTAAGCTCTTGGCCCGGGGGTGGGAGGTGCGAAGGGGAGGGTTGTGTGGCATATCAGGGGTGCTTCCACGTGATCGCTCGGTTTGACAATGGAACCCTCGTGCTCAGGTGTTAGGAATGGCTTCTCGGGGGTGTATAACCAATGGTTTTGGTGCAAATGGTAATACTTCATTATATGTTACAGGTAATGGGTATTGATAGCATTCTGAGAGAAGATAACCTTTCTGTCAAAAAATAAACCGGTTAAAAACTAAGTTTTTTTTCTGTAATACATCTATTTTCAAATGTCTTTTATTACTTTTAAAAAAATTATTTGATTGAGTATTAATCAAATAATACTCAATCAAAGTGAAGTGGGTTCATTTTCACTTCCAAAATTTGCAGTCATTCACGAAAACAAAAGTGAAATTCGAATAGATATATTTAATAGAAAGCGGTCAGATTCATTTTATTTAATTCCTTTGTAAGGCCAGCAAACCCATTTTTAACAGTATTACCAACAATTTGAAAAGATTCTTAAAAAATTAGCAATTACTATTTTTCTAACGTTAATTATAAGAATTTACATTAAGAGAACTGTTAACTCTTCGGTGCAAAAATTGGTTTCTTTAAAAAGATTTTTTTGTATTTACATTAAACATTTAAAAAATAAATAATGATTTTAATGTTTTCCACCCCTTTCATAGACATTTTTGTTATAACGTTCACCCCGCGATGCGATGCTTTGAATGGTACAAGGGTAGAAATGTTTTGAGGGCAATTACTTGAAGAGGGGCGGTTTTTTAATCAAGCACAAGCTGTTAAAATTAGGGGAGAAGGTTTTTACTCCTGCAGGCTGTAATCTCTGTTATTATTATACATGCTGATAACACGTTTTGTTTCTTTTGAGGGTGTAAATATTAACGAATTGTATCTTTCAGTGCACGAATTATCAATATTGCTTTCATAATTGTATGCTTGGAAAGTGGTGAAGTTACAATTCTATATAATATTTACATGTATTATCACTTTCTGAGAGCTATATGTCTTCATGAAATTTTTTTTCAACATTTTCTTTAAATCTCCCTTCAAGTAATGTTAACCCAAATCAAAATAATCAGCCTGTTTTTTACAACATGGACATTTTCGATGTAAAGATTTAAAAACAGTGTTTAATATTGACATAGTTTTATGATCATTCCATATCCCAGTTCCTACTCAAATTACCTTGTCAGTTGTGTTTTGTTCCGTTCTTAAAAGTCTTACCTTGGAAGAAGGAAGATTTGAAAAACGAAGATTATCGCCATTGTTATTTGTTTTATGATTCGAACTTTTGTCGTCCTTGAAAGTGTTTGTTATTTTCGCTCTTCTTAATCTTGCGAAAAGTCCGTAAAATAGTAAAAGTATTTATTTATTTATTTATTCAAAAAACAGTTTGTAACATAAAAAAATACTCTGCACATCTCACTCACTCACTCATCTCTGTATCAAAATGTGCAGCTTTACAATTACATAATTTAAAAAAAAATACATATATGTAAACTTAATATAATAATAACATTAAATTTAAACCCAAAAAAGAAAAGTTTATGACACGGTTGTGTCGAGACCGGTAGACAAAAATAAACTAAATTTTAATAACAAATGTACGAAAAATGTCAACAACAGAAGCATTGGGCAGTACGTTTATAGTAAGTTGGCAACAATGATATTCTTCTGTTAACTAAGTACAAGGTACCTTTGTTGGCTTATAAGACACAAGCATAGGGTAACCATACTAACAATTACAAGATGGATAGTATGAATAGTAAATTATTAGAAAAAATAAAATAACTAAATAAAAATATGTAAATAATCACCAATAGTAAATAATATTAATAATAATAATAATAAATAGTAAGTAAGTAAATAAATTAGCTAGATAATAATGAAAGTAAATAATAATACGAGAATGAAGTAGATAGTAATAAGTACATAATAATAATAATAATAATAAGTAGATATTAATAAATAAATAATAGATATTAATGAATTATTTTCCCATTTGATCTCTGGTGAGTTGACGTGTTGTTCTTGTATTGTTTTGTATTTATTTTGCTTATATAATGCACTTGCATAGTGTTGATTGACTAGATGATCATTTGTGGAAAAGTGAGTGGAAGGGTTTAGTTTTTCCTATGGGGAAGATTTAACCCGGCCATAAAATCGGAAGTAGCAAAATAAGCAAAGAATGATATGTAATAACGAGAGTTTTTTTAAATATTTATACTGAGGGATCAGTAGGATTTATAGGCCCTGTTAGGAGTTCTACCGAGCCGAACCCTCTGAAATGAAAATATCTGGAGTTGGTGAATTATTTTCCCATTTGATCTCTGGTAAGTTAAAGTGTTGTTCTTGTATTGTTTTGTATTTGATGATCATTTGTGGAAAAGTGTGTGGAAGGGTTCAGTTTTTCCTATGGGGAAGATTTGACCCGGACATAAAATCGGAAAGATATAAAAAAATAATAATAACAAAAAGTTATTTTAGAAGTAAATAAGAACATATGCAGTAAGTAATAAAGGATTATATCGAAACAGAGCTTCCACGCGGAATTATGAGTATAATTCCTAAGTTCCATTATTGTCATTTCTAATTGTAAAGAGAAGTCGTGCTGTGAAAATCTCTAACATTTATGGTGCTTATAAGATGTACTCGTACATCTATGAACAAAAAGTGACTTACGAAATTTTCTAGAAACCAACAGGACTTAAATAAAATATCATCATAAACAGGTAAATGCTTCCTTTCCCCATTTCTAGTATTCCTTGTGATAATAAACAAGATCGCTTGAACTTTTCTTCTCGTTAAAATACAGTCCATTTCAAATACCAATCGGGTATAAAACTAATTAGAGAATTGGCCTTTTATGGTTTTCTAATGAATCATACTAATAATAAACCGGGCCAATACCCTAATAAATGCAATCACTTGATGGGCCGATGATCGCGAGAACTCACAGCCGAGGAAGGACATTTTCCCAATGCTCCACTAACATACAAGCAACCAGCAAACCATCCATTCAACAAACCACAGATGACTGAGCTTAGTGTAGTCCTGTTTTAATTCGAACGTTTTGCAAATTCAATTTCCATTAAAAGGTGGTGGCCATAGACATATGAATATTAGTAGACCTGCCCTAAGTGATTAAAAGCGTATTATCCCCACTCCCCATACCGGTTCCATTGAGCCGGCTGGGCTCGCATATGGCCTCAAGTGAAATTTGAAAACGTGACGTCATCATTCTTGTGTGAACTATGGTCGAGGCATCATCGGTTCATTTTACGAAATAACACGGCAAAATGTTGACTTGTGATATGAAAACTTGTAAAAATAGATGTGAAAAAGAGAATAAACCCAATTGTCGTATTACATTCCATAAGTAAGCATTATTTTACTTTATTTTAAGCTTATTCACACCGCATTATATGGATCAGTTTTAGAAACATATACTATCACATCACAATGTAGCGATTCTCAAGTGTGCTCATCGTTGTTTACTGGGGTAAGTAAATTATGAGACATTTGTAAAAGTGTCTTAACTAAATACTCTGAAACTAACTACGACTCTGAAAATAGAAGCTGCCTTACTTTGCCGAATTTGGACTTCGCAAATTAGTTCATAACGTGGCGAGTAATTTGCGCTCCCACGTAGAAATGTCTATTCATTCAAAAGCAGATTTTACTTTTAAGAACTAAATGGTGATATTATAATGCGAGATGCCTATTTACTGTCAGATTGATTTATTGACGAATAACAGTCAGCCTTACTCCCTTCGTTCTTCAACAGTTGATTTTACCCCTCGCCATTATCTTCTCGTCTATTAATTCCTATGTCTGTGGTGGTGGCCGTTTTAACGGTTCATTAAAGATTGTTTTTTTTTTCAAATGTTAAATTGTCGTATTTTTTCTGATTTTCTTATTCGCATTTTTTCAATCTTATGGTACCTGCCTGCCTGATGAAAGCACGAAAAAAGAATTTTCATTGAGATAGTGACGATTCTTTGAACAAATTGTATGATTCCTGATACGATTTTTTTAAAACTTAAAATATATCGTAGGTAATTTGTTAGATAGTTATTTAAGTAACTTAATTATAAATTAATCAGAGATTTCAGGAAAAAATGTGGTTTGGATTTAAAATAAGAGAAAAATTGAAGCTATCACACTTTTTAGACTTGAAATTTTCACTTATTATAAGGGTAAATATACCGTGTTACGCTGCCTCCTTTTTTTAGCGAACGTTTCGGACAATATTACAATGTTGATTATCAGGGCAGATGTGTAAACATTTTACACTGTTAACGGAACTACTACTTGCTTCCAACTGTAATATGGAAAAGCTTGCATTGAAAAACTGTGACCGTCTACGAGCAGAAAGTCAGCATAATGGAAACATAAATTTTCGTAATATTAAAGTTAAGGCAGTCAAATCACTTGATGTTGTCATTCTCACGCTATCATTTCAGTTTCATATCAAAGGTGTTTATCAAATATAATATACTTAACGACATTATTTGCTTCGTGGTATACGTAACAGTCATAATACAGTTATTTCAATGTTAAAATAAACCCATTGCAGTAGTCTACTTTTGAGCGAAATGTTCCCGCAATATTCATGGACAATATTTTTAATTTTTCTCAAATTTAATAATTTTCTTTGGACGGGAGACCTGTTGGTCTTCGGCCCCTTGTTTTGTTGGCATATTTATAGTCTGAATCCCATTTATTTTGGGTGCCATATCACTCTCTGCCCTATCTACATTCAACGTGGTGTTGACATCGCAAATAGCGAGCCGGACACTACCTTTGCGTGCACTTGTTGGCGCACAGAGAGATGGAAATGTGGTGCGGTGCAGAACACTTAACATGTGGTCAACAATGCCCGCTGCATTCATTCCCCAGCGAGATTGATGAGTTCTACAGACTGGTTCACTGACCTAGATGTTCCTCTCTGACCCCCACCTATACGAAAGAAGAAGAAGATTACGTTAGTGATTAGTATCTTGCTGGTAAAAGCCCACCATTCTGAATTGAAACGTTGTTTAGCTTGAAATGGCTTTAACAATTTGTGGTTTTGCTTTGGCTGAGTTTGGTGACCCCATCTGAAGAGTCAGGTATTTTCCAACCTTCCTCTTTTCTACCCTCTTCCCTTTACCATTCTTTTCAGCCTCACAACATACTATAATGTGAAGTTATGCCGTACGGCCTACTGGTTCATCTCTGTCTCTTCTCCTCCCGCTCTAAAATGGCCCGAGACAAGGACGCCTGGGGGTATCTTATCGAAACGATGGGTCTTCGACCGGAATAAGACAAGGGGAAGAAGATGAGATTAGCACTACATTAATAACAATTATCAAAATAATGTTATTAGTGATGTAATGTATTAGTTTTGTTCACAATTATTGCCCACTACATTACGGTAACCAACCACATGTCTACAGTTTGTGTTTTTATTCTGAAAACCGAAGACCCGTAAAAAACCACGGATAATCAAAATTCTTGACAAATCAGTTACAATTAAAATAGTTTCCCGTAAATATTACGTTACATGTTGGTACTTTCTGAATTCCTCATCCAATCAGTTCAAATTTTGAAAATACCGCTTAAATTCGTATCAAATTTTAAGTCATTGAACCAGAGTAACTACAAAAAATAATATTTCGAAGATTGATAAGTAATTGCAGAATTTAAAAAATATTTGACGATACTTAAACACAACAACTGACTGGGTTATCTTTTTTCAATTAATCTTATAAAATGAAAGTGATTGCATAACAAATACTTTTGAATTTTCTTGTTCCGCAGAAGCATTCCACACATAAGTGACAACTTTTTCAACATTGATACAAAGTAGTATAACTCCTCGACTCCGGTGATGGGTCTGATTTGACCCAGTGTTTTTTAAATAAAAGATTTTGCCGCAAATATCTGGTTTAGTCTAATTTCCTATTGTCTATTCTTTCATCAAATATTTACCTACATTTCAACTTAAAAATGATTAAAATCGGACACGTTTTAAAAAAGTTATTAGAATAATTGTGTATAAAAACACGCAAAAATTCCATTTCTTCTCAGTTGAATTCGAGCAGCCGACGAAACAGCATATCTCTTGCTCTGTCCTTCCGTCTTTATCTCTCACAGTCCCGCGCAGATTTTGTCAACCATTCGGGCACATTTCTAGTATTGTGATTTTTGTTTGTGACTTTGTTTAAAAAGCCTTTTAATTTCATCATTTCAGCCGGGTCAATCTGGACCCACCATCGCCGCATGTGTTTTATTTTGAACCTCCGGGTATTACGTGTTAAGACCAACCGATCGTTTTACACGACCCGGGTCGCTCACGTGACCGAGTCGCAAAAACCCGCTCTTCACGAGCGGGCAGCTGGCAGCTCATACACGACCCGGAACTCGACTACTTTCACTTTCGTTTGACGTAAGCAAGTAACATATTCATAGTACGATCAATCAACCTTGCCGACATCGGGAGCCGGTCCCAAAAGTATCTGGAAAAATAATTAGTTCAATGTTCTAGGTAGTTCTCCGGTAACTAGAAACTGAACCACAATAATTCCATCTCTATTTTTCTGTCGCAAGAAAGTGATTCGAGGCGTGATGCCTAATCAACAAAACTCATACTCATGCATCTTCAATTCTATCTTCAATGTCACTCGCCACGCTACACCGGCAAGCGGCAGCCAGCACCTGGGTCTTGGGAGTGGGTCACGACACCCGAGTACTGACAATCTATAGGCGTTCGCCTCGCCACACCGGCGCCTGGTCACGAGAGTGAGAGAAGTGCTGATGAAAATATAATCAGCTTCCTCTCAGGAAACTCTTGAGCGAGTTTCAATGAGTGGGTCATTCACGATCGACCCAAGACTAATAGAAAGTTCGAATTATATCTACGCTATATCGAAGTTCTCATACAATACAGTTCAATCCTGTTAGATCTTCCCAGTTAGTTGTGACTCCAGGCAGTAAACAATATAATTCCAATAATAATATGATTTTCGAACATATCACCAATTATATTCCGGAGCACAAAAGGCATTGATTTCAGGACTACAAAGGGATTGGGAGGACGCGTGCTTCAATACAATACACGTAAATAGGGATGGCAATACTAGGAACTGGTATAATATTATTTTAATAATATGTACTTTTATAACAAAAATACTTTTATTCCTGTCAACTTCAAGGGTTGCAGCGAGTTTGGAATGATTTTTTTCAGAACTTTTAAATTAGCATTTGTTAAAAAAGATGCTACATTTATGAATCATTAAAATTAGAAAAATTTCATGTCAATTCTTGTACTCCAACAACAGTATTTTTTAAGCTTCATTTAATTTGGTTTTGCACTCAAACTCATTATTTAAAAAATTTCAAAGTGGTTGTGGGAGTACTGAATATTTATATTTATTTTTTTTAATATTTTAAAACAAGTACTTGATAGATTATCAATCCCACATATACCGAATTTGATATTAGGCGAACATAAATTCTCTATACCAGGCCGCTCCACCCTACAATGTATAGGTACCTTCATCAAATAATCGGTAGCAACATAGTCTCACAAGAGAAATTAATAAAAATAAAGAGAATAATATTGACATGATGATACATCGTACATATTTCATTGTAAGTTCATGTATCTTTTATCAGGAGATAATTATTGCTTGTAAAATAATTGTTACCCTTTGTGCTTTGCATAAAAAATCTTGTCTTAAACATTAGTTTACCAAAAAATAATAATTAATATTTGACAAGTTCTAGTATTTCACCTAAAAATGTAGACAATTTGTCTCGACGCCATCTAGTGAGAGAGTTAGCACTTACAATGCCATTCTCATATAAAATAAAGTTGGTTGTTCTCAGGTGAAAAAATGTAACAAGCAGTAATTGTTGAATGAAACACTAGTATATATTGAATTATTTCGCGGATAAGAGATAAGCCGCCATAGCTCAGTGGTCATAGCTGTCGACCGGAAATAGAAGGGACACGGGTTTGAGTCCCGTTGGCGTCAAGTATCTTTTTTTCAGGAGATTTTTCAATGTGGATGAGTGTTTCAGGCGGATAATTATTGCTTGTAAAATAATTGTAAGTTCCTTTTATAAACGCTAACTCTGTGCATGAATTAGTAAAAACTAAACTGAGCTCTATCTTTCTGAATATGTTTGCATTAATTGCTGATAAAAACAGATTCATCTCAGCCAACCGGACGAGAAATCCAGAGAATACCAGAGTATACAGGAGAGATACACGAAACTGCGAATTCAGGTGTATATATACCGGCCATTCTATGCTCCGTACATATGCTATACACGAAGAAAACTAAGTGATATGAAATACTGTTAATTTATTAAAAATCTGGATAAATTATTCGGTTTCCTGTTAAAAATGGGAACAGGCCTATAACAAATGAATGGAAAAGTTCCTAACAAAGTATCAGCGAATGTTTTATGATGATGGCGGAACACCCTGTTATTATCGCATTTTGTCATGATATATATATTGGGAAATTAACACGTGTTCTCGATTTATTCTGAATGACTAATATTTAATCAGGAAGTTGACATGCTGTCCCTTTTTTAACTGGGTCATTTTGCAAATTGCACTCCTCTGTTTATATTTTTCAATATCAACACGAAACTTGCGTATTTTTCGGTAGATTTTGGTCGATTGTTAATCGATTTTCATTATAGTTTGACATTGCCTTACCATCCCTGTAATCCTTTGAACATGTTAAACTTTCCCGGCGACAGTCAACAATGAAGTTCAAGTTCCAAGAATTTCACGAGGACTGCCATCGATTATCATTAGATTATCGTTCATTTCAGGATGAAATCTATTTTCTGCTTTGAAATGAGCATTATTCCTTTAGTTTAATAAGTTTATTATATATTTCTTATGCTACTTTTTAATAATTTTAGGAAAAAAATAACTAAATGACGCGTGATAATATTACAATGATGCGTGAAAATATTGTGATGTCGCGTGATAATATTATAATGACGCGTGATTATATTGTGATGAAGCGTGATAATATTGTGATGACGCGTGATCATATTGTGACGACGCGTGATAATATTGTAATTACGTGTGATAATATTGTAATGACGCGTGATAATATTGTGACGACGCGTGATAATATTGTAATTACGTGTGATAATAATGTGATGACGCTTGATAATATTGAAATTTTATTCTTTTCATCACAACCATAAAAATATTTCAATTGAATGAAACTCGTGTCTTGAACGATTGTATTGAATATTGATAAAAATACCTTCAATTTAATTCACCCTTTGAAAAAAAATTTAATATATTCCAGTTTAATGTATAATGGTAAAGCCTGTGACAGACCACACTATATGTTCATTGCTTGGCATTGCGTTATTTGGATTTGGACCTAAAAAATAAGTCAAAGAGACTGGAATTGACTTGTGAGTAAAGTTTCAAAAAATCTTTTTTAATTACACAGCTACTAACGACCGGTAAATAGCTGAGCTGACAAATGCATCGGGTTCAATTCCTGTGCTAGTTTAAACCTCAAATCCGCTTATCTGTTGACGGTAGTAGAAGTTTTAAAAATATTGTCAGTTTATTCGTAACCCGAAAAAATCATGTGTTTTGCAAATTGTTAGTATATTTCCATCGTAACACATTCAGTGTTTTTAATTATACGTCAAGTACGTAACAAGCAATAAGTCTAACCGATATAAGGCCGGATAACGACCGGTGACTAACCCCAGCGGATATTTCAACCCAGCCGTGTTTATGGCTGCTCTGCGCAAATAGCCTCAGCAACCCTTACCGCCTTAGCAACCCTTTGCCGCCTTACAACCATCACAGCTTTCCAGGGGTGCCGCAGTCCTATGTGCAATGTGTGCAGCGCACCCGGGCCTTCGAACTAGGGGGTGACCTTTTGAATTTGACTCCCTACACGACGCAACTTCATTAACTGGTCGGCACGATCAATTTATTTTTAAGAAAGGTAATCATTATTTAGTTACGAATAAAAACTTACCGTTTAATGCTTTCATACCTGTAAATTAAATATATCTACCTGAAAGTAACTTCGTATAACCTTTAATATGTTCTTATCACACTTTTCTTATTGGATTAACATTAAACACCTAAATCTGTCTCTCACCGGGGGACGAATCACATTTAAGGCGATGCCATACGTAGTGCAAAATCATGTGTTTTTGGTTTGAAAATTTGGTCGCCTAGAAATTTTTCAGATGTTTGAATAAATACCGTGAGTAGAATACATCTTGGCCTTTGAAAAAATCGAGTTTTTTTCAAATAAGTTTTTTTATAAGCCCAGAAAAAAAATAATTTATAAGGCCTATGAAAACTGCTTTAAAGTTCAAAATCTCCTACTTACGAACCCATTTTCGATTATCGTTTTATTTTATAATGTGGCAAATTAAGTTATTTATAAAATGATTGGAAAACATTTAAATATTTATGCCTGAACATCCACAAAATAAAATAAAAGGCACTTTTGGGCCATGTTTTTTTCTTGCCTAAATCAAAACAGCTGGATGGTGTTAAGTGGGAATTTAAGCCTTATCGCCATCTACGTAAGGAGTGTTATTGATGGCGGCTCGATTCAAAATATTACACTACGTATGGCATCGCCTTAAGAAGATACATTCTAATCAAATCCTTTTACCGCCCATCTTAAAATTTTCTTTTCCTCTTCTTAATACTTCATTAAAGAACATATATAGACCGGTCAGTGGTTAAGTTGGCATCTCGTTTCCACACCCAGGTATGGCGCGTTCAATTCCTCGGCTGGCTAAGTTTTCCATCACAAAACAAGGAACCTCACTTTTAATTCAAATTTTTTTAAAGCTTTATGGTTTCTGAGCAACACGTTGTCTTATTATGGCAAATAATTTAATTAAAAATGAAATATGGATAACGTCTTATAACATTGTTATTTTTAGGTCATCGCAACCTTGCCAAAATGAGTACATTTATCCAAGACACTGTCTAGACTGAATTTAGTTTGGGAATAATCATGCATAATAATCATACATAAAGATAGCTGCCAATACAAATTTGCGATAAAATGAAGATAATGTTGGCAGTCCGTAGTCAAAGTACGATGCAGTTAAATATTTACAATGGGGATAGGGTTGATTAGCTCAGTGGTAAAGCAAACCTCCAGCAAGACCGATGTCCTGGGTTCAATTTCTAGATGCGTCCAAATTTATTTCTGATTTTTCTTTTTCAATTCTTTGTTTGAGAGCCGCTAAAATTTTTTTCAATTATTTAATTTATATTTGCCTAAGCCGAGTTTCGCTCTCGGAGCCTGGAGCTTACCACTCTTCTACGGGGTTGTCAAATCCGGCCCTGTTACCAGAATCGGGCCTTCGGGGAAGGTTATTATTATTCTTTTCTCCGTCGAATTTATCGTCAGCTGAGAGTTAAGTCGTAGCCGTATTGTTAGCTATTTGCTGGTATTGTCCGGTTCAATATATACAGTCTAAAGCAGCGTTCTTCAACCTTTTAACACTTATAATATGATAAATATTCTCGATGGTTCGCCCTCACCTTGAATATGCCAGTGTCATTTGGTCTCCTTTTTAAGCTGTCCACATCTGTAACATCGAATCCGTACAGCATCGCTTCCTACGAGGAATTGCTTAGAGGGTGGGACTTTAAAGAGGCGAGTACTCATATGATGAAATCGAACAAACTTTAAACATTTCTTGGTTGGAAAAACGCAGAAAGGACTCTGATCTGATTTGCATATTAAAAATTATCAAGAGTATTACTGACACACCTGCTTTGTTCCACGTCACTTCCCGTTCACTCCGAAATAATGAATTGCTGTTCCTCAATCAGCATTCCACTAATCATGGTGTCCATTCTCCTATGTCCAGAATGGCGAAACTTGTCAACTCAACGACAAGTCAAAGCATTGAATTTTTTGGTTTAAGTCGACAATGAATGAATTTCGACAGCGTTCTTCAACCTTCTAACACTTATAATATGATAAATATTCTCGATGGTTCGCCCTCACCTTGAATATGCCAGTGTCATTTGGTCTCCTTTTTAAGCTGTCCACATCTGTAACATCGAATCCGTACAGCATCGCTTCCTACGAGGAATTGCTTAGAGGGTGGGACTTTAAAGAGGCGAGTACTCATATGATGAAATCGAACAAACTTTAAACATTTCTTGGTTGGAAAAACGCAGAAAGGACTCTGATCTGATTTGCATATTAAAAATTATCAAGAGTATTACTGACACACCTGCTTTGTTCCACGTCACTTCCCGTTCACTCCGAAATAATGAATTGCTGTTCCTCAATCAGCATTCCACTAATCATGGTGTGCATTCTCCTATGTCCAGAATGGCGAAACTTGTCAACTCAACGACAAGTCAAAGCATTGAATTTTTTGGTTTAAGTCGACAATGAATGAATTTCGACAGTCGATACGTAATGTGTAATTTTTAAAAGCATTTTAACCTCCCTCAATTGTAATTGTCTTGTAACACCTGTAATGATCTTTTATCTGTACTTTTTGTATTATATGTATATTGTCGATGCTCATCATTTGTAGATATATCTTCTCCTTTCAATCCCATCTTTGTTTCTTGTTCGTTGAAAAATATTATATGTTAATGGACTGTTGACCGTAAATGAATAAATAAATAAATATTTTGAAGACCGACTGACGACTGAGACCGAAACCGATGTAGGTAGTATTTCACATATTTTTTTTTACATTATTTCTGGCTTTCACCCTTCAAGGGTGTTCTTGGCCATCATTTAAAATTATTGAGAAATGAAAGGTGAATTTAATTATTAATTTTATTAAAATAGGTAAATTACAAAATTATAATGAAAATTGGAATCGAGTTCAGACTTAGAAGAGATGAGATGTTGAATGGAGGGGAGGCAATTTTAGATAAGGCTTGATAGAAGAGAGGATATTTGTTTATAGAGGGACAACCAAAAAATATGTGATCTAAAGTTCCCACTTCTAGACTACAGAATGTACAATCTGGGGAGTCAAGGACGTGAATTTTAAAAAGGTGGGAAGGAACGGAACAATTTCCGATCCTCATTCGAATCAGTGAAGAAATTTATTTTTTGGAAAATGGGGGAATTGCTGAAACCACATATTATGTAATGCTTAAAAAAAATCACGCAAGTGCTGTTATTTCGTCAGCAAATTTGATATAATATATGTCGGTAAGTACATGACTGCAGAGTCATTTCTGATCAACGAATTGCTCTACATGCAGCGACATGCATGCGCAATCAGTTTGTGCAAAATTTTGCGTAAAAATACTGTACATTGTGCGGTGTACATACGGCGTGCTTGATTACTTGTGCAAACCTGTTACAATCATTTGAAATGTATCCAAGGCGTTTGCACATATGCAATTATGCCATTATTTGCGTACTTGTGCAAATAGGAACAAATATAGTATTCCCAAATCAATGTTCGTGCAAGTCGTTAGCGCGGTATACCATTTTGCCGTCTTAATGTACATGTTTACTTGTGCAAATTAGATTGCGCAAGTAGATTGAGAGTGTGGATGCACCCAATATAAAACATACATGAAAAAGTATCTTCACACAAAATTGGGAAATTGAAAGCAGTTGAGGGCTTTAAAACTCGGAGACAGATTATTTCCGAGTGATATTCAAAATTCAGAGAGCGATTTTTTAAAAATGTAAAACAGAACAAGAGTCCCAACTACTTCCAGCTGTCTGGAGTCAGTCAGACTATAGTATTCCCGATAAAGTTATTTTGTGAAGCTAATGGTGGTGGGGAGAGGGATAAAATGCGCACAGCGCCCTTGAGGTGATTTTGCACAAAAACGGCGCGATAGAAATCATCCAAATATTATTATGGGGAAAAGGAAGTACCTGGCTATTCAGATCGGGTCACCAAACACGACCAAAGCCATTTCAAGCGACGTTTCAATTCTGAATGGTGGTCTTACACCAGGGTGATACTGAGAGTATCTTCCACTCTGGAACGTGCCGCAAATATACTGTATATTTTAAACGAGTTATATGCGAAATAGCCCAAATTAATCAAATAAAATTTACTTGCGCGCTCCGGGATTTTCAGGACCCGTAACCTCCAGCTTGCTAGTTTAGAGCCTTACCACTCGACTACGGAGGCGTCAACACGCATTTTATTTCTGGATAGTGGATATCCGAGTGACGTCAGATAACAACTAGATTTTCAATTTGAATACGACTACCAATGAAACTAATAAATCTCTGTATATTGGCTTAGAGTACGCTGTAGCGAATCTGGGTTGAAAAACACTGGTCTACTCATATAGCATCTTGCGCGGAGGAATTGGCTCCAGAAAGAGATAAGTGGAGTTTAATCATTCTGCGAGAATAGATCCTGAAGTCTCAATCAATGGGTTTTAATCACTGGTGTGGGACACCCTAGATAAGCCCTTTTGTCAAAATGGAATAAAAGAAAATTGGACCCACTGATGGTTTTTAAGCAATGTCTATTCACAGTTCCTTCACTTTTAGTGATGGACATTTTGGACTATCCTACAGAAATATCTTCAGGATCTGACGTATATAAATACAAATATTCCCTGAATAGGAATATCCTGACAATATTTGCTAGGAACCTACCGTTATTGTAAGCGGAACATGCTTTTGGTACAATAATGAAGCATTTAACTAGCAGACATTTATTTACAATGCTTCGTTTCTTTCCCATAATTCTTGGTGATAGACAATAAATAAATATTTTTTCAAAATAAGCAAAATAAAGAAGATAAATAAAAGGAAAATACAAGGTATTAGGTCACTTTAGGGCTAAGTCGCATGGAATTCAGACGAAGAGATCACTGAACTGAAACAAGACAATGTAAGGATTGGCAATGAAAACATTGATACAAACGCATATTATTTAATAAACAATTTATCCTTAATGGATCTTTGCGTTTAGAAAACAATATCGTCGAAGGGGGAATAACCCTTTCTTTGTGATAATTTTATCGGTTTGATTAATTTGCCACACGAATTCCTGAATTCCAACAGTCAAAGTAAACAGTATCATGAAATTGTTGATTAGATATTAGATATAAGTTCGCTATTGAAACAAAAAAATGACAAAACCAAAAAAATTTTCATTTCATTTCAATTTTAATTTTCCCAAAATCATTTAAGTACATTTTTAAGGTTAATTTTAGTTTTAAACGTTTTACGTGTACAGTACAAAATTTCAATATCTTTTAGGGTATTGTAAGATTAGCAGATACGTCCGAGTAAAGAGTTTTATGTGTATTTCGATTGGAAATATTATACATAAAATCAGGTATTCGATCTGGTATTGTGGTTCAGGACAACCAAACGCAAACCTTTCTAATAGAGCTGGTAAGTCAACCTAATCTCCAGAATTTGGCTGAATTTAAACGGGCTTTAAAAAAAAAATTTAATAAATCTTACCATTCATAAATCTCAACTTCTTTCATAATAAGCCATATTCTAAAACTTCCGGTAATTGTTTGGTTTCGGTTTCCTCCTTATTGTTTTACCTTTTTAAAATGTCTGCTCAGAAAATTCTGATTTCTGAGCACAAACTGCCTCTTGTTTTATATTATGTTTTAGTTTTAATAATCTTGTTTTGTCCTGTCCTGCTGTTATTGTTACTCTGAGCTTTGTCATCTCTTTGTACAAACGGTATATGTAGTGTTATAATATTAGATGTGTATTGGGTAAGGCACACTGTAGTAATAATTTTAAGAACATGACCACTTATTCTTAATTACCGTTTTTAAGTTTGTTATAGTAAAGCTCACTTGAAGTGAAATGACACCAAACTGTGCCATATAAATGCCATGTTGTTATTATTACTAAGCCAGTTAACAATCTTATACAGAAACATAAGTGAGTCAATTTTTTTTTATTTGACAATAATAATTTTTAAAACGATACGATATCGAAGAATTATATCCGACTTAATATTTATGTTAAAAATTGTAAATAGTAGTTTAGACAGCCTTGATTTAATTGATCTCATTAAATTTCATATACCCACAATAGCTACTCGTTCTAAAATCCTGTTTAAATGAAACAATTCCAGGACTGAACATTTCAAACACTTGCTTGTAGATATCTAGATTCCATGAACTTAGTAATAGGTACGCAGATGTAGCGGATCTGTTTAACTGCACAGAAGCTAGGTAAAAAAAGGCTTTACTATCATTTCTTTCAAATCATTAGTAATTAAACTTAAGTCTATTCATACTTGTCAATAATATTCTGTACGTACTTGAATCGCCTTCTAGAGCTTCTATTAATTTTATACTTTCTGTCCTCATTTTATGATCGAATGCCAAATTTAATTGTTATTTTTGTTTAAATTATTATTCTGTGACATGTAACTATTGTGTATGGTGTATACCGTGGATATTAAATAAATGAATTGATAGTACAGGTGGTTCAAAAAATTTGTTGTAATATTTTCAATTCTATTAATATACGTGTGTATTGAGGATCATGATGCGAATCTTTCATATTTTTCAATAAATACAGTAATTCAAGTATAAAATGCTTAATATTTTCCAATATACACAGTAGTTCAAGTATAAAATGCTTAATATTTGCCAATATATACAGTAGTTCAAGTATAAAATGCTTAATATTTGCCAATATACACAGTAGTTCAAGTATAAAATGCTTAATATTTGCCAATATATACAGTAGTTCAAGTATAAAATGCTCAATAAAGGTAAATATTGTTTTTGTTCTCTTTCTTTCCACCGTCTGTTGAAACGATGATCAAGACCCTTAAATGATGAAATATTATTTATGCTTTTTTTTGCTATTTGTTTTTGGAGTGTTATGCCGTGTTACGCAGATGTGCCTTGATGATGGACACTGCAATGCTGTCCGAAACGTTGGCTAAAGAATGAGTTAGCGTAACACGGCATAACACCCCAAAAACAAATAGCAAAAATACTTTTGGCCGTTAAAATCTTAAATCATATTATTTATTCTTATTTATTATCGCTTCTACGTCAAGTTTTCCACAAAATTCTACGCGCGCTGTGTCCTTTATCTCAGTGGTTTTAATGCATCTTTATTAGTTGCTTTTGACTTTGATGGAATGAAACTTTTGTATCTCGCACTGCTTCTGTACATCGCATTATTGGCTGAAGAGCTTTATTGGGGGTTGATGGTAAATTATTATTCCTACCCCTTAGGAAAGTGTGTGTAATATATTATGTTTGCCCTTGAGCATTGTTGCGAGGGTGCTGAGAAATGGTGTGATTAATTTGCGTGGATCAGTGGTTCAACAAAATATCGGAATATACTTGAGTGGGCAATAATGACTTAGAAAACAATATTAGATAAGTATTTTTGTAATATAGGTCAGACGGAAGATTAGCCCTTTTTACCAGATAAAGTAATTAACTAGGAGTAAGGCTATTTTTTTTTTTTTTTTTATTTTTATTGTGTTTATTTCTTGCTAGAGCAATCCCGATGAGTAACAGAACTCATTTTAGGACAGGAGGAACTTACAATTCATATGTAGGAGGTAGTAGGAACAATTTTACAACGGTATTTTGATATCAAATATAAGTTTCACATTCAATACAGCATAAAAATTAAAAATTAAAATAATGACACGTTAAGTAGAACAAACAACAATAGAAAACAAGTACAGAAAGAAAAAAAAACATGGATAAGATACAACAAAAAATGACAACACAGTTACATATTTTCATTTTTAAATGTAGTTAAAAAATCGAATGGAAATCCGGAGGTCGCGGGTTAATTTTATTTAATTAATATGTGTTATTTCACGATTAAATCATCAAAAATAAGGTTTATTTGTGGCACGTTCTAGAATGGAATATACTCTCAGTATCGCCCTGGTATAAGACCACCATTCAGTAATGAAACGTTGCTTTAAATGGCTTTAACCGTGTTTGGTGACCTGATCTGAATAGACAGGTACTTCCCCACCTTTCTTTCACCCATCTCCTTCCCCTCCCAACCGTATTCAACCTCACAACATACACCAATCGGGGGTTCCATAATCTTACTGGCTCCGCTGACGGGTGGGAGCAGTTGTTGCTCTTTTGCGGTATTCACATAAAAGATATAAAACAAACACAAATATTATTATTTTCAATCAGAAATCAAACAAATTGATTAAACATGACGTCCAGGCAATTATTTATTGCGTTGTTAAATATACATAACTTTACGTATCTGAAGGTAAAACTTACGTACTATTGGGGTCCCTTGTAAGATGACGAAATGATCGTGTCTCTTAGGACGGATTGTTTTATGGAATTTGAACAATTCATAAAATTTCAAGGTAGATGCTGAATGGATTTGCCGGCCTGTGAGACACCGGGTCACTGGAGCCAGGATGCGGCTAATGGCCTCAGCCAACACGTTGGTGACCGCAGCCTACCAGCACCAAGCGCCACTCCTGAGTGAGCGCTGGGCCCAAGCTCACTTAAGACCACGCCCTGCATAGTTGTTCTTAGTTGATCAAAAGTTCATTGTATTCCCGTAATCATTGTTTGTTTTTAGATCTTTTTGTATTTCATTAAAAAAATTCTTTATTCACATATGTAATTATTTTAAAGAATTTTCAGAATTTCTTGTTTTCACAAAAAAAATCATAATATTCACATTAATGTTATAAAACAAAAACTTTATTAACTGGGTTAAGTAGGTTAGGTTTGGTTAGGTTGGTAGACGTGTGGGATTGCACTAACTTCCCCACATCCTGGAATAAAAAATATTCTTATTATTATATTCAAGTTCTGTGAAAGCCTTATTCAAGTTCTGTTATTATTCAAGTACTGTAAAACCACCGGCCACATGCGGGAATAATATAATAACTTTTACAGAATTTGAAATAGAACTTTGAGTTTTGATGAATTGTTAAAAAATTCTGTGATTCTTCTTTAGGACGGGTGGTTTCAGAGAATTTTTAAATTGCAAAGTTGATTTCCAAGTTCTGTGAAAGTCCTATTAAAGTTCTGTTTTTATATCAACATGAGCCATTATTTTACAACCAATAATTATTCGCCTGAAACACTCATCCACATTGAAAAATCTCCAGATAAAAGATACATGACGCCAACGGGACTCGAACTCGTGTCCCTTCGATTTCCGGTCGACAGCTCTGACCACTGAGCTATGGCGGCTTATCTCTTATCCGCGAAATAATTCAATATATACTAGTGTTTCATTCAACAATTACTGCTTGTTACATTTTTTCACCTGAAAACAACCAACTTTATTTTATCGAGTCCCGTTGGCGTCATGTATCTTTTATCAGGAGATTTTTCAATGTGGATGAGTGTTTCAGGCGAATAATTATTGCTTGTAAAATAATTGTTACCCTTTGTGCTATGCATAAAAAACCTTGTCTTAAACATTAGTTTAAAAAAAAAAAATATAACATGAGCCAGTTGCTTGACAGAACTAAATAATAAAAGAACTTTCACAGTCCTTGAAAATTAACTGTGAAATTTGATGAATTGTTCAAATTCTCTGAAACAACCCGTTCTTGTGTTCCTTTTGCCCCTTCCAGTAAATCTCAGTTACTACCTAATTTTTAAACAGCAGTCATTGTAATTCAAATCGGTTAATCAATAAATAAACTGATTGTTTCAAAACCAAGCGTAACTCTTGTAGATATTTTTACTAAGAGGAACGGCAGCACAGCCTTTTTCATAAAATACTTTGATTTGAATTTGAAGCCAAAATACCCAAGGACAAAGAATAAATATTTTTTAAATCGAAGGGTACAGCAAATATCTAATACGGATATGTGGTATTTTATTATTTTATGTTTTAAATAATGATATATATGCCATTAAAGTATTCAATGATAAATTTAGAGGTAATGTTGGTATATTTGAGGTCAAGTAAGTATAGGTATGTGACATAAAAAACTGTTTATTTATTACACAAAAATGCCGTTAGGGGGATGGATTTTACCCCTTTCGGAACGGGAGTGTTAAAAAATGTCAAAATTTGGAAAAGCCATTAAAATTTGTTTTAAACACTGTTTGGTAATAATTTAGTGTATGTAGGTACCGTTAATTAAATTTATTTTAACGGCCCAAATTCAATTATGAAATACCATAATTTTGTGATTATTCCCTGCAGGGCTTTCCAGTTGATTTGGTTCTGAACATTATGTGATATAAAATCCCATGAAAACACATTATTAAATTTTTGCTGTAAATAATAACATCATTAAAATCGGCCACAATTACGCACGTTTAATGTGCGCTTCATAATTTTAATGTTCGCGTTAAATAACACATAGACATTATCATTACGGAAAAATATAATATTAACAAATCTCAATGATACATGAAAAAAAAAAGAAATAAATAAAATAAAATGATAAATGTTTAAGAGGAAAATTTTATCATGCAAAACTTAAATTTGAATTTGAGACAAAAATACTAAACAAAACTGATTAATTATTTATTTTAATCAAAAATTGTAGCAAATATCTAGTATGGATATGTGCTATTTTATTGAATTGTGTTTTAAATTATATAAAACAGGAGATTAAAGAATTTATTTTTTCACGACTTTGGAGTCAATTTTTGTGAGCTAAAAGTAGTTATTAAAAAATATATTGGCCAGCTTTCTATGCAAATTTAAAGCATAATATTTTTTTATTTATTATTGAATTCTTTTATACATACGTGGATGGTTACATAAAATATTGAAAACTGTATAAAAAATATTGTAACAAATGTACGTCATTAAAAAAAAATCCCACGAAGGCGAAGCCTGAATGTGGGTAATATAAGTATTTTTATCTTATTTCCATGGTTTAAGTGGAGATACAATATCAAATATAAATTTAAGTTATTTTAAAAGAGTTACTGTAGAGATGCAATACAAGAAACTAAAGCATGAAATATGTAAGAGTTTTAAAATAACACAAAAAATAAGGTAAATACTAGTTTTTAAAGAAGACATCTTAAAAAGTGAATAAGCAGACAAACAATGAAATATATCCGCTGTTTTGTATGTATGTGAAATAATAAAAAATAATCTGTCTATGGATATAAACGTTACAGATAGCTTTGCTAAAACTTATAAGAAAAAAATTTCTAGTTCAGTGTTTTTAATAAATTATAAACATTTTTAATATTGCCATATCTATTGCACAGACGCATTGTGGGCATGCTGAGTCTGTTTTACGGGTATTTTAATGGAGCCTGCTCTAAGGAGCTAACAGCATTGATCCCCGGTGCACCGGTGCACGTGTGTGAAGCTCTATGTAAACGAGCGGAACACCCGTTTACAGTTGTCATATTGGCTTCAATAGAACGGAACGTTTTTGTGGTCATATGTGGAACGAGCTACCGGCATCTGTTTTTCCTCCTTCATATAATCCGAGCCCTTCTTACAGCCCCTACTTTACCACAACGCTACCCAACAGTTCATCCACCTCTACCTCGGTCTGCCACTGGGTCGCATTCACTGTTTTTTTCAGCTTTATCCTAAAATACATACAACCCACAGACATAGGAATTAATAGACGAGAAGATAATGGCGAGGGGTAAAATCAACTGTTGAAGAACGAAGGGAGTGAAGCTGACTGTGATTCGTCAATAAATCAATCTGACAGTAAATAGGCATCTCGCATTATAATATCACCATTTACTTCTTAAAAGTAAAATCTGCTTTTCAATGAATAGACATTTTTACATGGGAGCGCAAATTACTCGCCACGTTATGAACAAATTTGCGAAGTCCAAATTCGGCAAAGTAAGGCAGCTTCTATATTCAGAGTCGTAGTTAGTTTCAGAGTATTTAGTTAAGACACTTTTATAAATGTTCATAATTTACTTCCCAGCAACCAACCAGCTTTGTGTTTCGCGTCCAGACGTTTCTCGATGTGATAGTAACAACTGATTCATATTATACGATGTGAATATGCTTAAAATAAAGTAAAATAATGCTTATATATGGAATGTAATACGACAATTGGGTTTATTCTCTTTTTCACATCTATTTTTACAAGTTTTCATAGTACAAGTCAACATTTTGCTGTGTTATTTCGTAAAATGAACCGATGATGCCTCAACCATAGTTCGCACAAGAATGATGACGTCACGTTTTCAAATTTCACTTGAGGCCATACGCGAGCACAGCCGGCTCCAATGGAACCGGTATGGGGAGTGGGGATAGTACGCTTTTAATCACTTAGGGCAGGTCTACTAATATTCATATGTCTATGATACAACCCTAGAAAAAAGTACGGAGAAATGAAGATATTTGTCGAATCATCAAAGAAAATTAAATTAGAAGAAAAAAAAATTAAATTAAAATTACAAAAAAGTTATTTTGTGTGGAAGGATTGTCTTATGAGATGGGTAACTATGTATCCATTTTTAAAACTATAGATAAATAAATAAAAATTCCAAGTATTCAACCTACAGATTTTTATTTGAACATTAACCCCACACAGGAGGCTCTAAGAAAAATAATTTCTCTCAGGGCCTGTTTCATCTTTGGGGATGCTGTGTGGACGGTTTTTTAAGGAAAGGAGGGAAAATAACTTGTAGGAAGGTAAAAGTTATGAGTGTTGGGTAGGAATCTAGGGATCAGTATGTCCAAGAGTGACGGATGTCTGAATATATCCCTCAATGATGGGTTGAGAGACCGGTCGGAGAAACATCTGGCACCCCAAACAAATGGTGGGCAGGCGTATCCACAACACACCCCACCCGACGAACCCGGCACCCATGCAAAATCACCAAACGTTGTGAACCATTTGGAGTGACCTATGGCAGAGGTGTTGGTTATCCAATAAATGGTTCCCGGGGCTGTGGTGCCGAAACTTGCCTCCTAAATCTTGACAGATGATTTTATAAAAATATAAGCTAGTGTGTTTTGGAAGTAATCTGAATAATTATTTAATTCAGATACCACGTTCCATCCACCAACAAAAAAACACAAATTGGCCAATTTAAAATGTTTTATGTTATCAACATCAATAAAAAATTAACCAAGCTAAGTGTTTGTTAATGACATGAGCATAATTATATTTGTTTCAAGTATTATGTAGACTTGGATCGCATTTTTTATCATTTACAGTGATTTTAATATTGCATACTCTACGTTTTAATGGTACAGTCCACTTTCAATATTTACGATGAAAAATATCAATTCTAGAACACTCCTGAATATTCCATTATTAATATTATTTCTGGTACATTTTAATGCGACAAGAGCCAAATATAAAATTGATTTCAACAACCGCAGATTTGTGAGTACTAATTGTATATTAATATATTTGAAATGAACTTAAGAACTCAATTAAATTAATAGTCCATGATCGCAAAATATTTATGAAAATTTTTGGTCATCTATAAAAAAAATCATGGATTTTAAATGAACCATCGTAAGATTCCTTAGGTCAGAAAACTACATTGAGCTAAATATTTGCAAAGAATGCCAGATAACGGGACCACAAAAATCATGACCAAGTGGATGCCCCACTGTAGGCAGCCAAGAGACATACCGAAGGAGAGGTGAACTAACTGTGCAACAAGGTTGGAACAGAGTTGGAAATAAAGGAGAAAAACGGACTGACGATGGACTGGAAATAGTAGAAAACATTAATTGTAAAATACGCCAAAAACCCTGAGATGTATCGTAATGATGATTTTGCGTCTATAAATATGGATCTGTCAACCTAGTTGATATTTATTGTACCTTTTGATAGTTTCTACAAGCTTAAACCATAGTTAAGCTAATCCTGTTAAGGGACGTAATCGAAAAAGAGCATTTTATTTGTTATTTTCTTCTTTTAGGGACCTTACTATATGATAACACGCAGCGTGGTCAAGTGTAATATACCTGGCCCAGTGGATACAGAGAATCAGTGTTCTAACAATTTTTCGATTTACAAAATAAACCGGATCAAAGAAGAGTTCCGAGGAGTGATGGTCATACCACACGACATTCCAAGATTTTCCGTACGTATAAGGAACTTAATCATCTATCACATCTCCTTCAATTTACGCTCCTTAGATTCTATTATTACTCCTATCATAAGTACTATTTTAATAATCCTGTCTTTCCACAGTTTTCTATTTTGGGATGCTTACCATTTAATCCCCTTATTATTTTAAAATGTTATGCCATTTCTTCTTCGGTCTAACGTTTCCTGCAAGTTTATCAGGGAGTTTTAACAACAACTTTGTTCCAAGCAGCATGGCCTGCTCATTCAAATGTTGGCTTTTGATGCAGGATTTTTGTTATATGGGCGAGTTAATCTACGTCTACATAATTATCTTCAACTCTAACGGGAGATTTTCCTTGTTCGACGCTATTGGTCATGGTAACACCTTATTCTAGCGCTTTTGAAATTTAGTCACATTATTTTTCGTTAATGTAGTGGAAATCTCGAATGAAAGGAAAAAATAAACAAATAAATGTTTTGAACAAAGTGTTTTGTCCTTTTAATGATTGAGTAGTCGTTGGTAGTTTATTAGTTGCACAAGACTAAGTGACTTTTTTTTTCAAAAATGACCTTTCAATTCAAAACCATTTCTTTAGCCCATTTCCATAACCAAAATAATTTTCAGAGTCATCTGTGTTGTACTTAAGTAAATACTTAAATAATAATAATATTTGGATGATTTATATAGCGCCGTTTTTTTGCAAAATCACCTCAAGGGCGCTGATACTAGAAAGATCTGACTTCAAGTTTTTAAAGCTTCCATTTTATTTTACTAGGTTCTAACTTCTCTTTGAAGCCTTTTGCAATTTCCATTTTTTTGTATCTGACAGTTGTTTGTTTTTAAGAGGCGCTGTCTAGTTCGTTACTTTAGTTTGATAGGGTTCTAACTTCGCCTCACCAAGTTCTGAGGTGTCATAATTTGTACCGACAATTTCTCATAATCATAGTATTTAACATTTTTTTGTTTTTTTTTTATGTTCAAGCTTTTGGAAGGTATTTTAAAATAAAATATTAACGTCGCTCTATCAAAGATGGCATTAGGGAAATGTAGTTAGAACTTTCATTGAATTTTCATGCCTTAGCTGAGTATGGTAAGTATACGTCATATGATGATTTTCATTTAAAGTGTGCTAAACAAAAATAATTTCATTCATCCTTTAAATCATAAATCGGTAAATAGATTATGAAAAATCGTTTTGCAAAACATTGACACCTCATATCTTAGAACAAGATAAAGCGAAGTTAGAACCCTGTCCAACTGAGGTGACGTAGTATTAAAAACCAATTATTTACTGATATTATGTGATTTTCAGGCAACAGTAACTGTAGACTTATGGAGAGATGGGGGATTTAAATCTCTCTACAAGAACGTGTTTGACAATGCCTGTGAAGATCCATTTTATGGTGTTTTCTTAAAAACTTACTTTAACGTAACCAAAAATTGCGTTGTTAGAAAGGTATGTGCCTCCTCATTATTGTAACAACCATTTCACCTACCGACAAAAAATGCTTTGATTAAAAACTTCACGAATCAAAATTATGCAAAATAGCATTAGCCATGTTTTTTTGTCAGATTTATTCAATCAGAAATATAGATATGCTCAGCATCACTCTGGTTTATTTAGTTAACGGATCTTAATAGCCAACCTTCATTTTCTAAGTTATCTTCCTCAGTTTCTTCTGATTCTCAACACACCCCGTGTGGGGATGAGATAGTCCCAATATCTCCAGACTCTTGTGCGGTTTTCCACGTAAAAAAAAATACAAAAAAAGAATCCTTCTATTTTTCTCCCTCGTTCCATTCAACCTTACAATATACCTTAAATGTGGGTGTCATTGTTCCAATGGCTTCAATTGACCTGAGCGGATCGCAATAATTTTTTTAAAATCAAAATTTAATTAAATTTTTTCAGGGAAGCTACAACTTTGATGGCGTCGAAGCCTACGAAGTTGTAAGTGGCGTCATCGGTGACAACTTCTTCTATGAGAGAATGTCTTTAATCATATCCTGGTTAACGAAGAAGGGATCCATCACCTGCATAAAGATTGCACTGGATTCCAGACCCCTACCTAAGAATCTACACCACGACACTAACCCGAATAAAACTGTAAACACATTTATGAAATTCTATAATCTTTATATCAATTAGAATTTTGGCGAATGAAAATAAATGAAAAATTTTTTATTTCTATAAAAAAATATTGTGTGAAATAATAATATACGTGGCTGGTACGAGGGCAGTTGTTCCGGGCTATTGACATTTTTTTAAAATAATAATTTTGAACATAATACTTTAATATTTATCATAGGGAATGGCACTGTTCTTAAAACAATGTTTTTTTTTCTTTCTCTCAAATGGTTTGCATGGGGAACAAATAAAAGCTGTCCAATGTGCGATCCTTGGGGTATTCCTGTTTTTGGGTTATCCACGTAGAATACCTACACATTGGTTAATTACTTAACTTTTGTTTATGACCATAAAAAATTTGAGTAAAAAATATTTGAACTTTTTAAAAATACATTCATTTTGATCAAAAAACACCGATTCTGAATATACTTATATTTATATCCATATTTATATATTTCTACATTTTTGCTCTCAAAATTAATAAATGTGATTCTGTAGTGTTCCGTGATCCTTAATTTTGAAGATTCTCCGCCCAATTTATATGCAAAACTGTCTTTCGTCATCTGTATGAAATTCAAATGTAAATGTCATTCAGTGTAAGTATGGCAGAGCGCATTTTTGCATTTCCAGTGTTGTTCATTATTCTGTCTTAATATGTCACCAATTTTAAATTTTATTTCACAATTAATCAGAGTGCGAGATTATCTCAGTATCAATTTCAGTATCACCTCCAATGGCACGTACCTACTCCTTGTTTCATTCAAAGGGCTCACACATCTCTTCTTATTTTATTCTGACTCTCGAGTTGACCTGACTTCAGTGCGCTGGTGAAAGACAACCACATATAATTTAAAATTTGCATAGAATGGCTTCAGCTGTGTTCCTCTCACACACCTCCTTCCCCTCCCCATTACCTTCAGCCTCATAACATACCCCAATTATTGGCGACGACTTAGTCTCACTGGCTCAAAATGGTCTGGAGCAGTTGGAACATTTGTGCCGTATTCACATTTAAAAAAATACCTCGATATATTTACATGATTAAAGTTAAATCAAACAAATTTACAATTGGTACGTTGTGGCTTATCTTATCTGCGGCTTCGTGAATACGTAACCGAAGTTCTTTAACGGTATTAATTTCTTAAAACATAAACTTAAAAAGGCATTAAACTTTGCCCTTCGTCGATTTTTTGTCCTTTGTCAAGTCTGAAGACCGCGCCGGCCGTGGTCCCACGTCCAATCCACGTCCAATCCACTCCCATGTCCAATCCAACGATCAGGGAAATACTCGTCTAGGTATTGACGAACGGCAAGTCCGAAATGTGGTGTGGCTCCATTCTGTTCCACCACATTTCGGACTTGCGGTCTCCAGACTTGACGCTGGCCGTGAAGAATGATTTCCACGTCCAATCCAACGATCAGTGAATTACTCGTTTAGGTATTGACGAACGTCAATTCCGAAATGTAGTGGAGCTCCATTGTGTTGAAACCACATTTCACGTCTTCTACGTAAATCAACTTCTTCCAAAAGTACGGGAATGACGTGCATCAAAAAATGCAGGTAATATCTTGAATTAAGTCTAGATGCATCAGTCCTATTATTTACAAACGTTCACAGAGAACTGAACCTGATGGTGCACCTGCTTTATGGAGCGTGAGTTTTTTTCTGCCCATTCATGTGCAAACTATGCAGGTTTATAACACCAGTTCTGTTGAACTGGGCCTCGTTCGTCCACAGGATGCTCCCAATGAAGCTCGGGTTCTCAAATTGCATACGGAGTAGCCACAGACAATAGCAATCTTTGATACGGGTAATGTTCGAGAAGGCCCTGCGCGCAACAATAATGGAACGGATGCAACTTGTAATACTTGCAGAAATCCCAGATAGAACTTTTTGGAACATCAGTAATTGCAGAAATTCTACGAGGTGACAACGTAGGGTCATTCAAAGTTGTGGCTAAGATGAATTTTTCGTCCGCCAGTGGTAAATAGCAGCAAAGTTGTTTCAAGGTCTTCGGCCTATGACTTGTTCGCGAATAAGTGCGTGCGTTTGAACAAAAATTGTTCGTGAAAACGATGTGCATATTCCCGGCGGGCGGCGTTTGCGTTTCCATCATGAAGCTCGTACACTTAATGAATCTTTGCCATTTCTTCGTTGGTAAATCCAGGCATTGTCGCACTACTTAAATGACAAAATACTAAAAAAAAACACAATTTTAACCCTAGAAGCCTAATCTATTTTATAGGTACATAAAGCCTTAACACAGGTCTCATAGGCGTGCACATGTAAATGACAGCCTGTAGGCCAAAATATACCTACTTGTGCCCTATTCTTTGATGGAAAATTAAGGTTGGTATATAAACAAATAATAAAACACAGTTTTATCAATGAAAACTACTATCACAGGTATTTATTACAACGAATCAAATCATTATGCTTATATTAAAAAAAAAAATCATCTTCTTAAAAATCAACTTGAAAATATTTTATTTTAAATAAACTTATATTTTTTAACATTAATTTCTTATTCATAGGGCAAATATGAAGTCATGCTTATAATTACTAGCTTTAATTTTAGAGCAATCTACATAGACATAAACTTTGTGCTCGAGAATAGTCACCGAACCTCGGTAGTGTGCAGTCGTGTTTACCAGTGCTCTGTGTTTGACGGCTTACTTTGACGGCGGCGCGGCGTACAGATAAGATTTATTTATTGTTACCTTTTCGTATTCATTATTTTTGTTTGTGTTATTGGTTTGCGACGAAGTTGCGTGTATTATTTCTATCATTTATTATTTCTAAAATAATTATTATTGTTTAATTTTTTTTTTAATTTGTTGAAATGGAGGAAGATGAAAATCGACCTCCGGACCCTGAGCCCATTTCTAATATTGTAGACGACTACGATACTGATGATACCCAGACTTCTGTAACCCTTCCTTCACGAAAACGACGTCCTCCGCTTTGCCTTGATGTACCTCCTAAAATTAAATCTCTTTCACAATCAAACGAAGCCCCAATCTCTCATGGAAGTTATAATGATACAATTCCTCCAGAAGCAAAAGCCATTGAGCTTATGTATTCTATTTCATCTTCAGCTCCATTTATTTTCAATGTCCAAAGGACTGAACAGGGGAAAATAATTCATCCCCTGGATTTTGGTAAATTTATTTTTAGCTCAAAACTCAATAACCTCGGTATTATAAATGGATCAATAAAACCGGAAGGTCGATACAAACTATCCATAGAATTTAAATCTGCCACATTAGCTAATGATTTTGTTAAAAAAATAGGTTCTCTTTCAAATAATAAATTTAAATCTTTCATACCTACATTCAATTTAACCAGAATGGGCAGAGTAAGAGGTATCCCAACCGATCTATCAGAAACAGAAATAGTAGATGCTCTTAATGACTCTCAATTAACTCCAAAAGTTTTAAAAGCACGTCGTTTGAATTTCAAGGATACTTCCACCGGCACCACTATATGGAAACCTTCACAATCCGTTGTTATTACTTTCGAAGGTCAAACATTACCATCCCGTGTATTTATTTATTATAACGCTCTTCCCGTTGAAATATACAGATTCCCGACTATCCAATGTTTCAACTGTTGCCGTTTTGGCCATTCAAAACCTATTTGTCGTTCCCCTCCTCGTTGTTTCCATTGCGGAGAGGATCATCCCTTTGAACAGTGTCAAAATACAACGAATAACCCTATTTGTATTAATTGTAAGGGCAACCATACTGCTGTTAGTGTGGCCTGTCCAGAGTTATCTAGACAGAGAAATATCAAACAGTCAATGGCTGCAGACAATATTTCTTACTTTCAGGCCTCTAAATTATTCGCTCCTACAAAAAAATCTTTTGCAGAGATAACGTCTAACGCTTCTTTCTTTCATTTTTCTCCCCCTAAATCCCCTCTATCATCTTCCCACAAAGAAACAATTTTCAAACCGATAAAATCTAATCCAAAATTTATTCCTTCTTTCGATAAAAAACTACATAATGAACTTTTACTTAACCCGAATGGGAATAATAAATCCCAGGCTCCCAATGGGACTGCCTTAAAAAACTGTTCCACTTCCGATATCTTCCCTAAAGTCACGATTGAAAATTCTTCTTTTATTCAAACTTTAATTACCCTATTAATTACGATCCTTTCAAATAACAATAAAGTACCGTCCAACGCTGCCGATTATATGAAATCTTTACTCTCTAGCCTTCCCGATGTATCCGCAACTGAGCAAAATACTTCAATGGAATAGTAGAAGTCTATTCGCCAACAAAATTGATCTTGTACAGTTACTTGATGAACATAATATTTCAGTTGCTGCCATCTCCGAAACGTGGTTAAAACCCTCATACAAATTTAATATTCCTGGATATCATTGTCTAAGACATGATAGACTGGATGGCAAAGGTGGCACTGCTCTTATTATACATAATTCTATCCCTTTTAAACAAATTATTTTCCACACTCTCTCCAATAATTTTCAGATAGTAGCTGCTGTTATATCTGATATTACATTACTATCAATATATATCCCTCCCTCTACAATTTTTGTTGAAAACGAATGGTCAACATTTATATCCCAGATTCGTCCCCCGTATATGATACTTGGGGACTTCAATGCTCATTCTCCTTCTTGGGGCAGTGAGTTAACAAACCGTTCTGGCCATAATCTATTAGATTTTATGGATACCTATAATTTATGTATACTAAATGATGGATCTCCAACTCGTTTCACTGCCCCTCAACATCGGAAAAGTGCAGTCGATTTATCTCTTTGCTCATCTTCGGTGATTCCCATATGTTCTTGGAACATTCTTAAAGATCCCCTTTCCAGTGACCATTTTCCTATAATAATTACCTTCCACCATCTATCTTCCACGCATTCCTTTTCGATAAACAATAGTTTTAAATTTAAAACGAAAGACGCGAATTGGAGAAATTTTTCTTCAGAATTAGACTCCATTGTTCAAGAATCTAAGTCTTCCCTTGTTAACACTAGTTTACAATGTGAATTATTTCCTAACATGATAATAAAAGCTGCAGAAAAAACACTTAAAAAACGTAATATTAACATTAAGATAAAACATTCCACCCCATGGTGGGATGAAGAATGCACTAGTGTCGTTAAATCCAGAAGAGAAGCAATTTTCATTTTCCGTAAATGTATGTCTTTCGAAAATTACCTTTCTGTGAAACGCGCCCAGGCAGAAGCGAAACGCGTTTTGAAAAACAAAAAGCGGTCTGGATGGCGAAAATTCTGTGAACGCTTGTCTCCTGAATCTCCCCAGTCATCCGTATGGTCCAATTTAAAAAAATTCGGTTCGTCATATACTCCGCAGCGTTCTAAACATATTCCAGAAGAAATTATTATAGGTTTTACTGATAAGATAGCTCCTCCGTCAGTTGCCAGATGTGAGGAAATGCCTTCCTTTATTTCTTATCCATCTCACTCTAGCTGGCTGGACTCTCCTTTCTCAATAAGTGAATTAAATCGAGTAATCAATTCCCTTCCAGACTCTTCTCCTGGCCCTGATGGAATCTTATATAGTTTCATTAAAGCATTCTCAGACATGTCGGTTGAATATTTTTTATCCCTAATTAATTACATGTTCGAAACGGGATTTATTCCGGAAGTCTGGAAAGTTCAAAAAATCCTTCCCATTTTAAAACCTGGCAAAAATCCATCTGAAATCTCATCCTATCGTCCTATTACTCTTTCGTCATGTTTAATGAAAGTAGCAGAACACTTGATAAAGAACAGATTGGAATGGTTTGTTGAAAATCACAGAATTATCTCTCCTAATCAATATGGCTTCCGGAAAAAGAAATCAACCATAGATAATTTAAGTGTGTTAACAACAGACATCCGTATATCTCAGTCCCTTAATTCTTGCACTCTGGCCACATTTCTTGATCTTTCGTCAGCTTACGACGATGTATTAATTAACATTTTGAAAGAAAAATTAATTAAAATAAAAATTCCCTTAAAACTAGTTCAATTTATTATTAATTTACTAACAGACAGATCCATTATTATCCACTTTTCTTCAAAAACTATAAATCGCAAACTATGGAAGGGGTTACCTCAGGGGTCCGTAATCAGTCCATTATTATTTAATATATATATAAGTGATTTAGACAGTGTAATTCCTTCATCTATCAAGCGACTTTATTTTGCTGATGATTTCCTTATATATTTATCACATAAAAATCTATCGCGCGCTGCGAAGGAATTGAATTTGGCTTTACATAATATTAAAGTTTGGTTGTTGACAAATGGGATGAATTTAGCTACGTCTAAAACCAAAGTAGTGGCTTTTACGCGCAAAAGAAAAATACCCCCCTTTTCTGTCTGCTTTGATAATGTCCCTCTTCAAATCGTTAAGCAAATTAAATTTCTTGGACTACTTTTGGATCATAAACTTTCCTGGCTCCCGCATATTCAGAACATTTCGGCTAAGTGTGAAAAGGGTCTAAATATTATGCGAGCTGTTTCCAGAGTGTGGTGGGGATCTCATCCTACTACTCTTAAATTAATGTATGGTGCTCTAGTGCGAAGCCATTTGGATTATGGAACATTTCTTTTTGATCCTCTTCCTAAATATTTGGACAAAAAACTTGAAAGAATTCAGTCCAAAGCGCTCAGAATAATTATTGGAGCGATGAAATCTTCTCCAATTAATTCTCTCCAGGTAGAATGTGTTGATCCCCCCTTAATTTTAAGGAGACAATTCCTAGCTGATAAATATATTTGTAAATCTTTTTCTATATCGCGTCACCCTTTAGAACAAAGCGTTGATTATTTGTTCAATTACTTAAATAACGAAAAAAGATCGACAGATAAAAATCGACTTCCTCTCCTTCTAAAAAGTTTTCTTTCATTCAAATCTCTGTCTTCTTCCCTCCAAAATCTACAAAAAGATCCTATCCTTCCTATTTTCACCATCCCATTTGATTCTATCAATTATATCCCCAACGTTATAACTTCAGACTTCCGAACTGATATTTTAACCTCATCTAATCAAAATGTTGAGGAAAAATTTAAAAACATTACATCTTCTAAGTTTCCAGAATTTTCTCTCATTTACACAGATGGTTCTAAGTCTGATAACAAAGATTGTGGAGCTGCGGTACACATTCCCGAATTCGATTTAGATTTGTCTTATAAATTGCCTAAAGAAATTTCCATATTTACTGCAGAATGCTTCGCAATTGAACAAGCTTTGAGCCAAATCCAGCTTTTCAATATTCGACGAGCCTTACTGTGCACTGACTCACTAAGCGCAGTGTTGAAAATTTCCTCAAATATCCATAAACCAGAAGACTATATTATTTATAATATCAGAAACACCCTTAAATCTTTAAATGAATTAAATTTCGAGACAATATTGGTTTGGGTCCCTGGCCATTTAGGAATTGAGGGTAACGAGAAAGCCGATTCTCTAGCTAAACTTGGAACAATTTCTGGCTCTAATCCTTTAGATTTTAGAATTCCTATCTCTGACGTCATCCCAATTCTTAAATCCAACATGATCCGCTCCTGGGAAGAAAATTGGACCAATACGAAAACCCGAACTGGTGCTTTTTATGCTGGAATACAAAATCATATTCCAAGTAAACCTTGGTTCCACGGCAAGAAAAAATCCAAAAGATTTATATCCTGTATCTCGAGAATGAGAATTGGTCATTGCTCCATTGCATCCCATTTGTTTAAAATCCGGGTCCTAGATAGTCCACTCTGCCAGTGCGGCATGGAAAATGAGACTCTTGATCATGTTTTCTTTAATTATAAAAATCATTCATCTTTCAAAGGCATTTATCGTTTACTTATAAAAATCACCCACCAATCTCCCCTTAGTATTCCTTATTTACTTTCTTTCAACAATTCTCGCATTTTCTCAGTTCTATACAAGTTCATAGATTTGAATGACTTCAATATTTGAGATTTCCTATTCCCGTATAGATTTCCCATAAAATTATAACCATCTCCCTTAACTTTAACGGCACATAGCACTCTCTTTAGGGTGAATTGCCTAATACAAAAAAAAAAAAAAAAAACTTTGTGCTCCGAAAATACTGACTTTTTGCACTTACAGCACACTAATTTCGACATTCTATTTTTTTTAGAAGCAAAAAACTCAGTATTTATGTTTGTTTGGGCCCTGGTTCTCGTGCCTGAAGTTTATTACCTGAATCAGTAGGTTTTGCGAGAATTTGGCTTATATTTTGTCTTTTTGTCTATATAAGTCGGAGTTTCACGTCTCATCTCCATCCAAGGCTTGACCGAATCTTTGCTGAGTTGTTTAATGAATTCTCTTTTGTTTGATGGTTTATTTGATCATTTTGTGGCCATAAATTATAGCAGAATTGACAAAAGCCATGTTCAAGATGCCATAGAATACAGTCATTGACCATCTATTAGTTTTGCGGCTGCACCACATTGAGGAGCACATTTGATCAAATTTATCTACTTCTCCTTTTGTTTGGTTCTAGAAATGAATCATATCTGGTTTGCCACTTAAATTATTAATTATTGCATTTTCATCACAAGATAAAAGGTAAACCATATTTGCAGATGGTTTGTACGATAGAAGTGTCAGAGGGCCATCAAAAGAAAACATAGAATTGCCAACAGGTTGAGATCTCGAGTTCTTCAATTTTTCGTAAATTTCCCACTTATTTGATCGAATAGTGCCCAGCAGATATAATTTGTAATTTGAGCTGGTCCTCGAGAGGTGCGGACTTCATTTATAGCTGAAGTTCTGTGAGATGATTGATCTTTATTTGTTGACCAAACATCCCGCGTCCATTCTTACCGCGAAGAGTATTTCCAGGAATACGATAATTTCGCCCTTAGTTGGCAGATTGCAAAGTATGAGCAGCATCAAATGCTAGGTCAGCTGGAGCTTCTTCAGTGGGAGCAGATTCTTGTAAAGGGAAAGCCTCTTCAGTTACATAGTTATTCTCATCTTCGCTTTGAATGTCGTCCAAACTGGCTGTCCTTGTCTTCAGGAGCTGATTCTCCCAGTGAAAGACTATCTTCTTAGTCTAAGATTTTCAAAATATCGTTACTGTTTAATATATTAGACCATGATATATTGGTATCTGAAACAATGCCAAAATAAACAAAAAATGGATGAAAAATTAACGAAAGTAAAAACATATAATCTTAGTTAAAAGTTACACAAAGCCTAAACATACGTCCCGCAGGCGTACTATACCTCAAAAACTCAAAAATGGCTGGACTTACCTTAGTGATGCAGGTACCATCGGCGAGCTCCCGTCGGCCACTGGGTTGGTTAAAAAGCACGAGGCGCTAACTTCAACCGTTAGAAAGAGAAATAGAATTTAAGATTATGTGTACGCCTCGCAGGCGTAGATAAGGCTTCTAGGGTTAACATTTAGGTAGTCTAAAACTAAATAAACACAATCTTAAAAATAAATTAAGTCTGGAGTAAACACGCACTGAATAAATATGTTTTTCAAGTAATTCATAATAAATACACACTAGATAATAAATTAACAAGAGTTGATAATAACCATCAAGTTCTTAAAGTCAAACACTGCTAGGTGCATTAAATTATCAAATAAATATGAGAATAAAAAACAAGTTATTGACCAAACGCACGGTATTCATATTCATTATTCATTCGGTTGAATTGAAGACTGATTGAGAAAACCGGGAGAAGCGCGGAATGGTAGTTTGGCAACGACTCACGTTGAACCAATTTTAATTTTTTACATGAAAAGCACCCCTTAAAGTTGGAATTTTTAACTTGTAATATCATTTCGAATTACCTCCCAAAGTTAGTGCACTTTACCCCGGGACACCTTGCATAATTATATTATCATGAAAATTCGAATTATTTGTTTTTGAAATCCAATTGATTCACAAATCCAGCAAATATTATAATCTATAGTACTTCTATTTTGAAAAACGATTCGTTTACGATACCAATAATATCAAAATAGTAAAATATTTGAAAACTGTTACGTTTTCTGCTAAACGAAGTTGATTGACATATAATTACGTGGCTACATTATTTTTCATTTGATTCTGTATATTATGTGTGTGTTTTCCATTGTTTAAATCGGTTGGGGGCATAGCTTTTTGGGAAAATATAGAGATTTAATATCAAAATGTCCCTCCAGTTCAAAATACTAATCCTTATCTGTTAATGAGCCAAATAAATCAAACTCAGGAAAAATATATTAACATTTGAACACATAGTACCCACAACGTTATGCGAAGAAATTTCGGTGTTTGTTAATGGTTCAGCATCTTGCACGCAATTCAACAATGAAAAAAATGTATATTGAATTAACTCGGAAAAATATGATTATTATTTTAATTCTTCTGGTAAACTTTTTGGGCGTTCCTAAATTGGCAACAGGAGCCAAACTGAAAATTAATTTCACCAATAGCAGATTTGTAAGTACTAAATTTATCAATATTAATCTGTTTTCTAGGTTTTTAACGATATTTTACAAATAATGAATGGAAGTATAAACATACACCCACATTTAATAACAGATCTGACATTAAAATTAAAATAAACTACTAGAAGTCTCGTAATTTTCAGAAAATAAGATGATTATCTCCAAATTATATTTTGTATTGGACTTGAATGCATGGATTCCAATCTAAAGAGTACGGTTCCTATTTTCTAAGCCTTTCTTAAAACCATATTACAGAAACGATGTATTTTTTGGTATGGCCGAATATGGAAGAATTTTGGTGATAAGTATTTGAATATATAGGCACATATTCAAAGAGAGAGAGTCACATTCTTTTAGATATTTGTAAAAAATTATAAAAAAATAAATGACTTATCAATGTTCATATTATATTTATTATTATTACATTGCTTCCAGGGACCATACTACTTTGTAACTCGCAGCGTGAACAAATGTAATCCACTTGGTCCAGTAGACAAAGAGTACGAATGTTCTAATAATCTCTCTGTCTACAAGATAACCCGCATAAAGGAAGAATTCCGAGGAAACATCTTTGTACCGTGCGATCTGCCTAAGTTTTCCGTACGTACTTTTTCGGCACTTTATTCGGCCAGCCGCGTGACTCGTCGGATCTTTCCTCCCGGCCACCAAAACTCTGTGCGGGGAAGGCTCATCGAATAGTTAACTTTGTGGGATTTTTTGTTGACCTGGAGCTTATTTTTAATATTTTTCTTCATTCCAATATAAAGTTTTTGATTTTGCACAAGGCTTTCTAATAATAACAATATTTTCTAAGTAATCTACGATATTTCTATTTTGAAAAATGATTCGTTTAAGATACAACTAATGATGCAACTTAACCGCATTGTATAAAATGAACATATTTTTTATTCGTAGTATATGTATTTGTGTCAGTCAGAATATATCGTGAACACGTGTTCTTTTCCTAATAGATATCATGACTGAATGCGACAGTATGTCAATATCAGTACATATTTGTATGAACAGGTGATCCTCATAAAAGATTTACTTTTGACTTTTGATACTTTGTTAGGAACCCTCAATTCATTCGTTATAGGCCTGCAGTTCCATTTTTAACAGAAAAACAAATAACTTTATCAGATTTGTAATAAGTTAACAGTATCTCATATCAGTTACTTTTCTCCTTGTGTATTTTAATAATTTTAATAAGTGAAAATTTTTACTATAAAAAATATAAATACTTGTTTACTTGCATTTTAACTTCCTTCAATAAAAATCGTTTTTTTGAATTGTGTCGTTGTACGAAAATTGTTAATTCAAATAGGTTTGATGCATAAGATTTTAAATAGACACCCGATAACGCACTTTAACCCACCAATACAACAATTTGAAATTTAATTTTTTTGTTTCATTGTTTGAGAAACAATTTTGTCTTACCTTTATTTTTCAGGGAATTATATCAGCAGACATATGGAACGATGGAGGTTTTAAGCCTTTTTACAAAAAGGAGTTTGACGATGCCTGTGAAGAAGGCATACCCAGGATTGTAATTAAAAAAATCTTCCATGTTGGAAAAAATTGTCTTATTAAAAAAGTAGGTAACTACATCATTTTTTTGCACTCTCTATGCCACGTATAATTCTACTATTTTGTTTATTTTTACTAATGACAGCTGTGCCGCCTTCCGTAGGTATTGTCCCGCTGAAGAAGGATATTTTCATATCAAGTCATTAAACATTACTCGTAATAAATAAAATAAATAAAAGTTTTGAATTTCATTTTATGTACAGGGTTTTCCAATAAGAGGTGTTATTTTGATATTCAATCGTAAAATATTAATGGTTTCGTTGCTTGTGTGGCACGTAGCGCCATTTTGATGAAAACAAACGTTGTCTCAATCAATACCATTCAATTTCGGCCTTAAAAAATCATTAATCATCTCTCGATAGCGCAATCCATTCACCGTAACTGTTGCTCAATTTTCTCAAACTAGCCTCATTTTCGAAAAAGTAAGGTCCAATGACTCTGCCGTACCATAAACCGCACCAAACAGTCACACGTTGAGGATAGAGAGGCTTTTCAACAATAATTCTTGGGTTTTTCGAGCCTCAGATGCGACAATTTTGCTTGTTGACGAAGCCACCGAGGAGGAAATAGGCCTCATCACTCAAGATGATTTGCATTTGATTCACTCACGTGAATTTTATTAATTTTAATGCGTTGTTGAAGCGTATATCGTTCCATTTTTATTAATGGCGTTGTTTTTACTTGCTAACCGAAATAGCGGGCTATTCAAAATAACACTATTTCACATATTGGAAAACCCTGTACAATTAGTTACGATAGACGGTAGACGATAATGAAATGCCTCTTTACTGTGTTATTTTGTATTTTTTGGAAGAAACAGGTTGTGAACAGTTTTTAAAGTTTATTTTTTTCATTATTCAGGGTACCTATAGCCTTAAAGGCTTCGAACCTTACACCTTGATTAAAAATCTTATTGGTGAGAACTTCTTCTACAACAGGATATCCGTCCTAATCTCCTGGTCTACGAAGAGGGGACTAATCAACTGCATAAAGCTTGATTGTGAAACAAGACCGATGCCGAAAAACCTTAGGCCAACCATAAACCAAAATAAAACAAGAGATTGATAATATTTTTTTTGTTTTATACCTGTGCAAAGTAGTGGATTGAACAATGTAATTTACCATAAATAAATTTAAAAAATACAGAAAACTTATGTATATGTAAAAAATATATATATTTAATTTTTTAATGTGTTTAATTCGTAGAACTCCATTTAATTTTTTTAAATTAAATTAAAATCAAATTTACTCATATAATTATTAATTTTTGCAAGTATTTTTTGGTGTTTGTTATTGTTACAGCTGTTTCGGATTTTAAGGCCATTTTCAAACTGTCTACAGTTGAAACTGTAGCGATCGACGAGATTTATCTAGTTCTAGAACGACTCGCCAATACAAAAAGCATCGTAATCGGAACACTCTAGACGCAATGCGAAGCGATCGGCAATTCTACGTACCTGCCTACGAGCTACCTACTTGCGAGCGTATTACCTATGTCAACACGTTGCGAGTTGGACTTACGCGCATTCGCTAGGAGGTTCTAGCCTATTGCCTAGGCATAATCCCATCGCCATCGTAACTACCAGACGAATCTTGCTGAAGCGAGTGACCCGTAGTTTACCAGCGGTATTGCGTACTTACTACCGCCATCGGCCAGGCTATATAAATAGGCCCGACGCAGCGAGCAGTCAGTCAGTCATTAGTTGTTCAACAATTTGCAAGTCTCGCGAGTAACAAACGGCGGCTTGCGCCCCGCGCAGGACGATACACCCGGATTTGCATGTTTCATCTATGGACTCTAGCGGGATCATCACAGCGACCTGGTCCCGGCCATCGTTCCTAGCTAGCGCTACATCGGATCATCACAGCGCCCTGGTTCTAGCACATCTGACCAGCACTACATCCACGCACCTAGACCACGCGGCATCCTCGCTGGTCTATGCATCTCTCACACAACCGCCAGGTCCACCGCACTTTCGGTTTCCCTGTTCAGCACTGGAGCACCCGGAAGACCCATGGTCTTCACCAGTATCTGATACATCAACGAGTTCGGTCACCAGCAGCAAAGTCGACTCAAAGGCCCGCACATTGACCAGCATCTCACCGCCTGCATCCGGAGTCTTCATCATCGGTCCTGAAGTCACATCTCATATGCGGCAACCTGACTCAATAAAACACTGTGACCTTCACAAAATCTTTCGTTTCGTGTCTCCTCAACTAGATCCCTAAAAAACTACAGTTTGAAAATGGCCTTGACTTTTCCATAGAATAGAAACTCGAAGTTGAATGGACTTCAACATTCCTTCTATAAGTTGACCATATTGACTCAGAATAGATCAGGTGAGAATGCGCCATAAGTATTCCTAAGCTGTTGGCTTTAGCTGATGCCTGATTGGGATTAAAGCCACGTCAAATATCCAAATAACCGCTTGATTTATGCATATTACAAGGCAATTACTGGATAATATATACATAGTTATGGACAGTAGTCGTAAGTCACTAAATATAAGTCTTAGATGTAAGTCGCTGGTTTTAAATCAGTAATTCTATTATTAATTATTTAATGAATATATTTTTATATCACCCATGAGGTGATTTTTCACAAAAAAAGTCGAAACAGCTGTAACAATAACAAAAACTAAAAAACACTTACAGCACTTAATAATTATATTATTAAATTTGATTTCAATTAAAATTTTCAAAAAAGAAAAAATGTAAAGTGTGTTTATTACTTCGATTTTTCATCTGTTTTTCACGCGTCTTTCTTCTTCACAGTGGATGATATTGTTTTTCTTAAGTGAAACCAAGAAGAAAAATTTCAGTTTCTAACTTTTATCATTTAACCCTTCAAGGTTCAGAAAGACGTTACTAGCCACACATATCATATTCCATTAGATCCGCTGAAGGACAGATTTGACCGAGGGCGTTCATACATTATAAAAGTATTTCATCTTTTAACCCTTCAAGACTCGAAAGGACGTTACTAGCCACACACATTATATTCCATTAGATCCGCTGAAGGACAAATCTGAGGGCGTTTATACATTCATCGTTATTCTCAGTTCGTCTCAAATATATTCGAGTCTCAATTTTTAGTTAAGTTTTTTTTTTAATAATTTCACAAGAGAACTCAAAGACACTGTTGTAAATATTTAAGATACAAATTGTTTTCAAAAGGCAGCAATTCAAAATTGTACCTGTTTTCTGTATAAATCTGCTGATATTTATATGTATATGCTGTTCGTCTAAAATGAACTAGACAAGATACGCCTATTTGCTGCATGATGTACGAGCATTAACACCCTGTTTTCCAAAATCTTTTTCTTAATGAAAGAAAATGGAGAAATCAGGCACCAACATTATCTCGTCTCGTCAGTGTCTCTTCCTTTTTTGTGATAGATAACTGAATTTTACAAACTAAAAATAATTTTATTTTTTATTTTATTTTATATTATTGAAACAAACAGTACATAATTTACAGAGATGAAACAATATACAGGAATAAGATACTTCATGTTGTGTACCTATGATATGTTTCCTTGTAATGTCTGCTAAGTGGTATGTTTATTCCTTAATTACCAGGTGACTTGTGTAGTTTATAGGTGTGTGTGTGACGTGTGTAATGTGTGTGTGAGTGTTTGTGTGTGTGTGTGTGTCTGTATGTATGCGCATTGAATTCTTTAAATTATTGACATGATGCAACGTTTGAATTTGGGCAGTGAATCCGAAAAAATGTCAATGTTAGAGTTAATACAAATATTATTTAGAGTATGAAGAGCTCGAGAGTATGATATTATGTTCTAGACAGTAGAACAAAATTATTTCCCTCGGGGCTAATTTCATCTTTGGGGAAGGTCTTGCTGCGTGGAGGGTCTTTTCAATGAAAAGAGGAAATTCTGGGAAGAAAAAAGCTAATAGGAGTGAGAAGGAAACTGACGATCAGTGTATCCAGATGTGACAGACGTTTGAATCCATCCCTCCCACTGCGATGCAAGGCGATGGGTCAAGATAATTCAGCAAGAGAGGTCAAAAGGTATTTCTCAACCAGTCCCTCCCGATTCGGCCCACCAAGCAATTGGTGCACCCTTCCAAGTCACAAAACATAGAACAAACTGCATAAAAATAACAAAATGTAGTTACACTTTTAGCGATGAAATTATTTATAACTATCGATCACTTCACTACGTAATTGGTTTTGAATAATCTAACAAATTTTCAAAATGTCCTCTTCCGCTTGTAGGCAAGCATGTAAACGTAAAGTAATCCTATTTGTAATTCGTCCGTTATGGCGTATCTCATCTGCAGCTTCGTGAATACGTAAGGAGTTCTTATTATACATGGCGTAAACTTTGTCGATGATTTTTTGACAAATTACGTAAGTCCGAAGAACCCTCCGGCCATGTAGAATGACCCCCTCGTTCAATCTAGCAATCGGGGATTTGCTCGTCAAGGTATTGACGAACGGCAAATCCGAAATGTGGTGAAGCTCCATTTATTTTTATTAGTTGGTAAGTACCTTCTTGTAAATTCCTACCTTGGCTTTGTACTTACGTGTATATCCCTGTCTGTTTCCTTTTTTGTTTATTCTTGGTTGTTTTACTTTACCTCCCTTTTTCTAATATTGTACTGTTTAGTATGTGAAACGTATAATTTTGAATTTTTTCCTATTTTTGTACTGTGTCGGAAGTGTATAATTTTGATATCAAAATACCAAAGCAAAATTGTACCTTCTATCCCCTACCTATGTATTGTTGGTTCCTCTCATCCTACAATGAGTTTTGTAATTCTTCAGGATTACTCTAGCAAGAAATAAAAAATTAATAATTAATGCCTGCCCTTTGTTGGTAAATCCAGGACTGTCGCACTAATTAAAAAAAAATTACGCAAAAAAAATCACAATTCTTACACTTATGTGGTCTAATTAAAACTAAATAAAACAATCTTAAAAATAAATTAAGTCTGGAGAAAACACGCACCGAATAAAGTAATTCTTAATATTATTATTATATTATCAATAAAATTGGAAATATTTATTTTTGAAAGGAAATCAGATTCACAAATCCAGCAAATATAATAAAATCCCGTTCAATTTCAAAACATTTGAAAACTTTTATATTTTCTGCTAAACGTAGATGATTGACATATAATTACGTAGTTACATTATTTTTCGTTTGATTCAGTTCTTTGTTCCCCTCTGTGTGTTTTCCATTGTTTAAATCGGGTGGGGGCATAGCTTTTTAGGAAAATATAGAGGTTTAATATCAAACTGTCCTTCTAGTACAAAATACTTATCCTTATCTGTTAATGACCCAATTACCGAAAAAATCAAATTCAGAAAAAAATATGAACATTTGAAAAGGTACTCACAATTTTTTGCGTAGTAATTTCGGTGTTTGTTGATGGTTCAGCATCTTTCTCGCAATTTAAACAATGAAAAAAATGTGTTTTGAATTAACTCAGAAAAATATGATCATTATTTTTACTCTTCTGATAAACTTTTGGGGCGTTTCTAAATTGGCAACAGGAGAAAAACTTAAAATTGATTTCACCAATAGCAGATTTGTAAGTACTAAATTTATCAATATTAATTTGTTTTCTAGGTTTTTAACGATATTTTATATGAATGTATAAGCTAGTAACAGATCTGACATTAAAATTAAAATAATCTACTACAAGTCTCAAAATTTTCATAAAATGAGATGATTATCTCCAAATTATATTTTGTATTGGACTTGAATGAATGCATCCTAATCTAAAGAGTCTTTCTTAAAACCATATTATAGAAACGATGTAGTTTTTGGACTTACCGAATATGGAAGAATTTTTTTGATAAGTATTTCAACATATAGGCACATCTTCAAAGAGAGAGAGAGAGAGAGAGAGACTATGAGCATAGTCGTGGAAAGATCAAATCAGATCAAACAGAGCAGACAGTTCAAATGCCTTGGTCACAACGAGAGCCGACAAATAGAAAATCACCCATCTGATAATAATCAGGGGAATAAGGATTGAAGACATTTTAAAATAAGAAGCTACTTCTCATGCCTTCGAAATTTGCGTAATTTATATAATTTCAATTTCGTATAAATTATTCTACAATACTGGAAGGATTTCCCTCGTGGTAGCAAAGCTTCTTAAAAAATCTACTTTAAACATAAATCTTTGTTTGTGCTGGTAACTTTTTTAAAAACATAACCAAATTAAAATATATTATGCCTTAGGCCAATATCATCTTTTCAATACGGTGTTATTGGATGGGGAAGTTCATGCGACTACCATAAAACCAGTCCAAAAAGCACAAAGGCGATTTTGAAAATTATGCTTAGAGTCCCCATCAGAACTCAAATAGAGTAGGTTTTTAAGGTGACCCGATAAATCATCACAATGATAAATAATTCATCACATCTTTAAAAGGTTACATAAAATCATGGAAAGTGATGAAACAAAAACTTTATTAACTGGGTTAAGTAGGTTAGGTTTAAATTTTATTTTTTTCCATCATTTCTAATGACTTTATATCACTTTTTAAAGGTGTGTTGAATTGTCACTGTGTTGAGTTTTCATGGAACCGTTTTTAAAGCCCGAAATGAAACATTTCTGAATAAATGAGTCGATTTACAAGATGTTATTTTATGTTTTTCTTTTATAATTTTTTGCTTTATAATTTTTCTCTCGTAATCTTTTAACTTTCTTTTTAAAAACTTAACCTAATCTATAATGCACACACAAAACCAAGTACAATGTTACCTTAGAACTGTAATAATAGCTTACGGTATTCCAGTAAGGTCTCATTCTTTTATATATTTAAAAAAAAATTATAAAATAATTAAATTAATTACTTGTCAATCTTCTTCATTATTTTATTTCTTCCAGGGGCCATACTACTTTGTAACTCGCAGCGTGAACAAATGTAATCCACTTGGTCCAGTAGACAAAGAGTACGAATGTTCTAATAATCTCTCTGTCTACAAGATAACCCGCATAAAGGAAGAATTCCGAGGAAACATCTTTGTACCGTGCGATCTGCCTAAGTTTTCCGTACGTATTTTTAGGCCCTTCATTCGGCAAGTCACGTGACTCGTGAGTTCTTTCGTCCCGGCCGCTAAAACTCTGTGCGGGGAAGGCTCATCGAAGATTCAACTTTGTGGGGTGTTTTGTTAACCTGGAGCTAACTTGAATTTTTTTTTCATAATGCTTCTTCAATATCAATATTTTCTAAGTTATCTATGGTATTTCTTTTTTGAAAAATGATTCGTTTACGATACAATTAATAATGCAGCTTAACCGAATTGCATAAAATGAACATATTTTATTCGTAGTATATTTGAGAAAATTGATCCTGTTAAAAATGTGACAGAATGCCAACTTTCTGATTATATATTAGTCATTCAGAATATATCGAGAACACTTTTTCTTTTCCTAATATATATCATGACAAAATGTGACAGTATCAGTAAGTCAATATAAATATCAGTATTTTTATGAACACGTATTCCGCCGTCCTAAAAAATTCGCTGTCATAAATAAATCACTTTTGACTGATACTTTGTTAGGAACTCTTTCAATTCATTCGTTATAGGCCTGCAGTTCCATTTTTAACAGAAAAACGATTAATTTTACCAGTTTTTTTTATAAATCAACAGTATTTCATATCGATAATTTTTCTCCATGTGTATTTTAATAATGATAAATGAAATGTTTTACTATAAAAATATAAAGACTTGTTTACTTGCATTTTAACTTCCCTCAATAAAAATCATTTTGTCATTTTATGAACATTGTCAATTCAAATAGGTTTAGTGGGAATGATTTGTAACGGACTTGAACCCACCAATACTTAAACGATTTGATATTTCAACAATCTTTTGTATGGTTTGACAAACTATTTTGTCTTTTTTTTTTTCAGTCAATGATATCTGCTGATATATGGAACGATGGAGGTTTTAAGCCTTTTTACAAGAAGGAATTTGAAAATGCCTGTGAAGAAGGCATATCCGGGATTCTCATCAAAAAATTCTTCCATGTTGGAAACAATTGTCTTATTAAACAAGTAGGTTACCACGTCGTTTTTTTAACTCTCTATTAGCGTTTAAATTTTTGTACTATACAATTTTGTTCCTTTTTACTAATGACAGCTGTACCGCCTTCCGTATGTATTGTCCCGCTGAAGGACGATGTTTTCATATCAAGTCATTAAACATTACTCGTAACTTAAGGCGAAGCTTAATGCTAAATCACTATTTTGATTAATCATTCTAACGAATTGGTGTACATTATGAATACCAAAAATATGATTTAGATAAATTGAAGGTTTTCCTATCGTTTCGCTTGAGTATAATACCAATAAAAAAATAAATTACTCAATAAAAAATATAAATGTAAACTCCTAAAAATAATATTTATTCAATAGAAATGTATGAACGCATAACGGAAACAAACTTTTAAAAAATACAGTTTTGTAGTTAAGAATCTGTAACAGCTTCACTTTATTTACTTTTTTGCTTTCTTATAAAATTATTTACAAAATAAAAAAAAACAGTTTTCTGTTTGAAATCAAACTCCGTTTGTCAAGCGATTTTAATGCTTATTACCTTCAATACAAGGTATACCAAGAATATACACCTTTTGGCTTGTAGCTTCCCCTTAATCAATGCGCACTCACAACTCTCCAATACATAATATGTACAAGTATTCTTACACAGACACGTAAGTGCGCGTACACCTTATAACCACATTTTTAATTTAGTATCGTTTATCTTTACCTCAAAGCATTTACTAACTTTCTAAAGTAAAAATGTATATATTCATTCACCAGATATTTAATAAATACATCTCTTGGTTACCGATCCTTAAAATGATTTATAAAACCCTGCAAACCGTTTACCCCTCATTTTTATTGTTTTGTTTATAAAATCAACAAATAAAAGAAATAAGTCGCAATGCCTGTAAATAAAAGTTTTGAATTTCATTTTATGTACAACTATTATGGACTTCTCTGTAGGTTTTATGTACAACAAGCTGTCGTATACCCGGCGTTGCTGAGGGTTATCCTTCGGAGGTATACATACTATTGTGGACTTCTTTGTAGGTTTTATGTACAACAAGCTGTCGTATACCCGGCGTTGCTGAGGGTTATCCTTCGGAGGTATACATACTATTGTGGACTTCTCTGTAGGTTTTATGTACAACGAGCTGTCGTATACCCGGCATTGCTGAGGGTTATCCTTAGGAGGTATACATACTATTGTGGACTTCTCTGTAGGTTTTATGTACAACAAGCTGTCGTATACCCGGCGTTGCTTAGGGTTATCCTTAGGAGGTCTACATACTATTGTGGACTTCTCTGTAGGTTTTATGTACAACAAGCTGTCGTATACCCGGCGTTGCTGAGGGTTATTGTTCGGAGGTATACATACTATTGTGGACTTCTCTGTAGGTTTTATGTAAAACAAGCTGTCGTATACCCGGCGTTGCTGAGGGTTATCCTTCGGAGGTATACATACTATTGTGGACTTCTCTGTAGGTTTTATGTAAAACAAGCTGTCGTATACCCGGCGTTGCTGAGGGTTATTCTTCGGAGGTATACATACTATTGTGGACTTCTCTGTAGGTTTTATGTACAACAAGCTGTCGTATACCCGGCGTTGCTGAGGGTTATCCTTCGGAGGTATACATACTATTGTGGACTTCTCTGTAGGTTTTACGTACAACAAGCTGTCGTATACCCGGCGTTGCTGAGGGTTATTCTTCGGAGGTATACATACTATTGTGAACTTCTCTGTAGGTTTTATGTACAACAAGCTGTCGTATACCCGGCGTTGCTGAGGGTTATCCTTCGGAGGTATACATACTATTGTGGACTTCTCTGTAGGTTTTATGTACAACGAGCTGTCGTATACCCGGCATTGCTGAGGGTTATCCTTAGGAGGTATACATACTATTGTGGACTTTTCTGTAGGTTTTATGTACAACGAGCTGTCGTATACCCGGCGTTGATGAGGGTTATCCTTCGGATGTATACATACTATTGTGGACTTTTCTGTAGGTTTTATGTACAACAAGCTGTCGTGTACCCGGCGTTGCTGAGGATTATCCTTAGGAGTTATACACACTTTTGGGGACTTCTCTGTAGGTTTTTAAGATACACAATTCCGTAGAACATTATTTTGATGTATCTCATAAGGTTTAGCCAGCGTTAGCTATGTAAGCACCCGAAAAAATATTTTTTTTCAACTTGATTACAAAAAATCGACTTTTCTCTACTTTCTCTAAACATAATATGCATGTTTTATATATATAAACCTTTTCGAACAAATTTTCTGAATTACAAGGAAATCAAAATCCGTTGTATAGTTTAAAAGAACTAAGAGCACAAATAGCGATTTTGCTCTATATTATTTAGAAATACTATTATTTACATTGCTGAATATTTATAATATTATTGCAAGATTCTCCACTTAAGGCGAAGCTTAATGATGAATAGCGATTTTCCATTAAGCTTTATAACGAAATGGTTTACATTATGAATACCAAAAATATGCTTCAGATAAATGGATGATTTTCCTATCTTTTCCATTAATTAGAACTCAAATAAAAAAATTATTTATGAAATATAAAATAAAAATGTTTTTATTCAATAGAAATGTGTGAACGCATAAATGAAACAACTTAAAAAATATCATAATATGGCTAATATTATCTGTGACTGTTTCCTTTTATTAATTTTTTTGCGTTCTCATAAGATTGTTTACAAAATAAATAAAAACCACTTTTGCGCTTGAAATCAAGCGTTTATTGTCTCTATTTGCCAAGTGATTTTAATGCTGATTACCTATATTTGTTACAAAATAAGGCATAACGATAATATACATATTTTTATCTTGTAGCTTCCTCTTAAGCGGTAGGGGTATTCTATTTAAGTTCAGGGGGTATATTACCATTATCTTGATAGCTTATCCATAGAATAACGTATATTTTCGATTCGATGTACATATTGATAAATTCACTTTGGTAGTTTAATCGAACCTGTAAATAGTAGCTATATATGCCTGATAAGTAAGCCGAGTTTTCTACTTATTGCAAGCATATTTGTGTATTTATAAGAAAACGTTATCTTGTGGATAAGTTTTCAAGACGATAATGAAATGACTCTTTAATGTGTTGTTTTGGAAGAAAGAGGTTGTGAACAGTTTTTTGAAGTGAAACTTCTTTGAAGTGAAACGGGCGTCATGCATTTTCGAGGACCGGAGTAAAACCGACTCATGACCGTCACGAAAAACCGTGATCATTTCGCTATAGGAGCCTAGCTAATATTATATACCTAGTTTAGGTCACTCTCCAAACTCAGCTTCGCGGTCTAGAGGCAGAGCGCCCGACTGTCGTCGTGAAGAACCGAGGTTCGATCCCCGCTTTAACTATTTTTTTTCTTTTTGTGATTTTTTTAATACGAGGAAAAGTGATAAAATGCTCTCGGACTGCGACTTTTAGATATTTTGACTATATGATATTTTGGTTGAAATATAGCTTTCAAATCGAGCCTGTAGAGTCGCTCGGTATTTTGATTAATTATTTTTATTTTGAATCATTAAAATTACTAATCAAGGCCGATAACGCGACTAATTACCCTCGCAGACGTGCGTGACAAGTTTTCTTAGTAAAAAACACAGCCGTAAGTGAGTTTTTCAAAATTTAGAAATTTTTTTCAAATTCAGACTCCATACGGGTATGAGACTGTTAAAACACGATAGATCTTTTCCAAAACGGACAAATATACCGAAATATTTTGAAAAACGACAGATATGACTTCACACTGCCTGGTGTCGCGAAGCTGCGACTCCACTATATATTTTAGAGGTGGTGTGATATGCCACACGCCCAAAGGACCAGTCCCAAACTACTCCGAATGATAGGTTATGGGACGATATATGCATCCGACAAACCCGATGGACAGTGCAATAATCAAAGGTATAAATCTGGGCTTCTGGAGCACAAGATAAGCCCAGATTGGAATGCAGGAAAGATGGACTCACCCGTTGATGACTATCACACGTCTCCAGGAGTATTAGTTGATTTCACTTCACAAAATATATGTATATTCGCCCTGTCTGATATTAATTATCACTCCGAACTCTGATAAGCAACTGACTCCACTTGTCAGATTTTTCATGTGTCGCAACAATATTTTTAATATGGTGACATTTTGGGATGGGTAAAAGGGTAGGTAGGACATTTGCAGGATTTGGTATTGACATTACACTTGTCCTTTAAGCCTGTGGATGCATACCTAACAATCCCATATATATTGCGCGAACATTCTCCCGGCGTTGAAAGTACCTTCCGAAATTTTAAGTACTTTCAAATAAAGTAAAAAGTTAAATGTAAAACGAAAGATGAAATATAAATATTCTTATCAATACGCTATTAATATTGCAAAGTTAAAACGAAAATTTATAAAATAATGAAATAAAGAAATAATAATTATTGTGTAGGCAAAGGACACAATTTTACGACTGGTCGTTTAAAGTTCCCAGAAGGGGTCCTTACGCGTGCGACACGAACCACTCCGTCTTTACCAGGGAACACCTCCTCAACAACGCCCACCGGCCAATAAAGTGGAGGCGCATCCTCTTGATGCACCAATACTATGGTACCTACTTGAATGTTATTCGCGGGACTATTCCATTTTTTTCTCATCTGCAGAGAGTGAAGATACTCTATATGCCACTTCTTCCAATAAGATTGAACGAGGTGGTCCAAAAGCTCTTTCCTTTTCAGTATACTAATGCGTTCATTAGTCAAATCATAAGCAGGTAGATGCTGAATCGGGGTAGACATCAGAAAATGAGCCGGAGTAAGAGCTTCTGGATAATGAGAACTGCTTAATAAACATAATGGCCGTGAATTAAGTACAGCCTCTATTTGTGTCAGAACTGTGAGAAGTTCTTCATAACATAAAAGTTGAGTACCCACAACCCTATACAGATGCGATTTAATGCATTCAATATTTGACTCCCATAATCCTCCAAAGTGAGGAGCGCGGGGTGGAATCGTCTTCCATTCAATTCTCCGAATGTTAAATTCATTGCGAAGAACTTCTTTAGTTGAATTTGCCTCTAAAAAATTATATAAGTCATCCAGACAATTCTTTGCGCCTATGAAATTTGTCGCATTGTCACTGTACATACATGAAACCGGTCCGCGTCTGGATAGAAAACGCTTAAATGCGTTTAAAAAATTGTCCGTGCTTAGATCTGATACCACTTCCATATGTATAGCCTTCGTTGTTAAACAAATAAATAGACATATATATGCCTTTTGACTTTTTACCCCACGACGCCTAGAAAGGGTTATATTTATTGGTCCGGCAAAATCTACACCCGTATGTGTAAATGCCTTTGCTTCCTGAACTCTAGCTGTAGGTAAATCTGCCATTAGCGGTATAATATTAGAAGGTGCAGTTTTAAAACAGAAATTACAAGCATGTACTCTTTTGCGTATTAGATTTCTCCCCGATAAGATCCAATAACGCTGTCTAATTATTGACATAAGGAGATGTGCACCAGTATGACAATTCACACGATGGTGAAAGTCTATAATTATATCGACAATATGATCCTGTCTTGGCAAAAGTACTGGATGTTTGTTTTCAAAAGGTATATTCGCGTTTGTTAATCTACCACCTATACGTAACAAGCCATTATGATCTAAGAACGGGTTTAGTTTTCGGATTGAAGGTGAGCATAATTTATCCCTCTGTATTAATTGTATATCGGCACTAAAATACCTATTCTGTAAAGCTTTTAATACATTCATTTCAGCAATGTTTAATTCCGTGGAACTTATAACTGTTGAGCGTGATAACTTTCGCATAAATCGTAAAATATATACCACAATTCTCAGCAGTTTTGGCCATGAGGAAATTTTTAAAGCGAGATTATATATCGGAGAATTTTCCTCTATTGACGTTATCGTAAATGTATGCGATTTTTTCAATTCCAAAGTATTCTCCTCCTCTCGTGAGGGGGAAAATCTTTCGACAGGCCACTCGGATACTGGGTTCGCAGCCCAGGGCGGACCGTGCCACCAAAGAGAATGATCGACCAGCTGAGCAGGCAGTAGTCCTCGTGATAAACAATCACTAGGATTGGTAACGCCATCTATGTGATAAAAATGTTTCGCGGGTAAATTTTCCTGAATTTCACTAACTCGATTAGCTACAAAAGTTTGCCACCGGTGCGGGGACGAGTGAATCCAAGAAAGTGCTATTTTTGAATCTGAAAAAGCAAATATATCGTTTATCGAAACGCGATTTCTATAAGTATCTATAATAGATCTAACGAGTCTAGATAAAATAAGCGCAGCGCATAATTCCAATCGAGCGAGCGATACTGTTTTCAGAGGGGCCACCTTGGATTTAGAACATATCAAATTCATTGTAGTGTTGCCACCCTTATCCGTGACATGAAGATATATTACACAACCGTATGCTTTCATACTCGCATCTGCGAAGGCGATAATATTTATCGTGCAGTCCTCCTTTACTCCCAAATATCGAGGTAAATATAAATTAGAAAGCATCGGTAATTCTTCCTTGAATTTGACATATCTATTAACAATACTTTGGGGTAGTTCCTCGTCCCATCCTACTTTCTCTAACCACAGCTCTTGTAAAAGTAATTTGGCATATAAAATTACCGGAGCAACCAAACCTAATACATCGAATAAACGAGCTATTGTGGAAAGAATTGATCTTTTACATATAGTTTTTTCCTCCGTCGGACATATCATCAATTGAAAACAATCAGATATCGGATCCCATTTTAATCCTAAAATGCTACATTTATCCGAAAAATCCATTGTCGCGCGGTGCGACTCTGGTAATTGGGCCAGTAAATGAGGAGAATTACTCGACCATTTGACTAATTCAAATCCTCCACACTTGAACATCGCCATTAAATCTGTAGCCAAAGTGATGCCTTCATTTATAGTATTTACAGAATATACAAAATCGTCCATATATAAATCATTAATTGCAACTTCCGCCGCTTTCGGATAACGATTTCTTTCATCGCTCGCTAGCTGCCGTATAGTTCGCATTGCTAGAAATTGTGAACAGTTCAACCCAAACGCGAGTGAATTAAATTGATAAACTCCAATTTGTTCATCTTTGTGAAATCTATAGAGAATTTTTTGATATTTTCGATGGCTTTCCGTTACCATTATACGTAGATACATTTGCTTAACATCTGCGGTTAATGCTACAGCGAATAAGCGAAATTTAATTAAGAGTGTAAATAAATTAGATTGCAAATTTGGACCTGTATACAAAATATCATTAAGTGATAACCCTGAACTGGTCTTTGTACTTGCATCTAATACAACACGAGTTTTAGTTGTTGATTTATCTTTCTTTAACTCGATTAGCTACAAAAGTTTGCCACCGGTGCGGGGACGAGTGAATCCAAGAAAGTGCTATTTTTGAATCTGAAAAAGCAAATATATCGTTTATCGAAACGCGATTTCTATAAGTATCTATAATAGATCTAACGAGTCTAGATAAAATAAGCGCAGCGCATAATTCCAATCGAGCGAGCGATACTGTTTTCAGAGGGGCCACCTTGGATTTAGAACATATCAAATTCATTGTAGTGTTGCCACCCTTATCCGTGACATGAAGATATATTACACAACCGTATGCTTTCATACTCGCATCTGCGAAGGCGATAATATTTATCGTGCAGTCCTCCTTTACTCCCAAATATCGAGGTAAATATAAATTAGAAAGCATCGGTAATTCTTCCTTGAATTTGACATATCTATTAACAATACTTTGGGGTAGTTCCTCGTCCCATCCTACTTTCTCTAACCACAGCTCTTGTAAAAGTAATTTGGCATATAAAATTACCGGAGCAACCAAACCTAATACATCGAATAAACGAGCTATTGTGGAAAGAATTGATCTTTTACATATAGTTTTTTCCTCCGTCGGACATATCATCAATTGAAAACAATCAGATATCGGATCCCATTTTAATCCTAAAATGCTACATTTATCCGAAAAATCCATTGTCGCGCGGTGCGACTCTGGTAATTGGGCCAGTAAATGAGGAGAATTACTCGACCATTTGACTAATTCAAATCCTCCACACTTGAACATCGCCATTAAATCTGTAGCCAAAGTGATGCCTTCATTTATAGTATTTACAGAATATACAAAATCGTCCATATATAAATCATTAATTGCAACTTCCGCCGCTTTCGGATAACGATTTCTTTCATCGCTCGCTAGCTGCCGTATAGTTCGCATTGCTAGAAATTGTGAACAGTTCAACCCAAACGCGAGTGAATTAAATTGATAAACTCCAATTTGTTCATCTTTGTGAAATCTATAGAGAATTTTTTGATATTTTCGATGGCTTTCCGTTACCATTATACGTAGATACATTTGCTTAACATCTGCGGTTAATGCTACAGCGAATAAGCGAAATTTAATTAAGAGTGTAAATAAATTAGATTGCAAATTTGGACCTGTATACAAAATATCATTAAGTGATAACCCTGAACTGGTCTTTGTACTTGCATCTAATACAACACGAGTTTTAGTTGTTGATTTATCTTTACGAATTACTGCGTGATGGGGAATGAAATATCCCTCATCAATATTAGATGAAGACGGAACTTCAACCCTCATATATCCCTTTTCCAGATATTCAGAAACTACTTCATTATAACTGCAATGCAATTCTGGCGACGTATTAAATTTCCGTTCTAAATATTCATATCGACGCTGCGCGACACGGCGCGAATCACCTAAATTATTAGGATCTATCTTAAACGGTAAAGATACAATATACCTTCCCGATTCATCCCGTTGGACTGACTCGAGGTACATTTTCTCACATTCTGCATCTTCAGCACTCATCAACGACTTAATAGGCATGTCTTCCATCGTCCAAAACTTGGATAACGCATTATATAAATCTACATTGGTTATGGGGCCGAACGTCCACGAAACCTCCGGCGTACACGTAGGTATTTCACCCATTACAATATACCCGAATACTGTCTGTATAGCCGGTGGTGCATTCGTATTATGTTTAGATAAAACCTTATTCCCCAGCAGAATATATGGAAATAACTGTGCACCTAATAAGATATCAACATCGGATGGAACGTTCCAGGATTCATCCGCTAAGTTTAAACCCACTAAATGCTCACATGACTTTGTGTCAACATGTTGTGTAGGAAGCTTATCAGTTATTTTATCGACAACTTATAGACTAATTTTATAAGTATCTTCTGAAATGCGGGATTTAATTTTTAACGCAACGTGTCCCAATATTGGTGTCTCTACTGAACCAACACTTTTAACTACTGAATTATTTAAAGGAATTATTTTAAGATTTAATTCATTACAAGTGTTTAAACTGATTAAATTTTGTTGCGAGGCGCAATCAATTAAATACCTTACGGTTACTTGATTATTTTTATTGTCATAAGCAAATAACTGCGCGGTTGACAGTAGTACATTCGTAGCTATATTACCCGCAGAAAAATTATTATAATGTTTATTATTACGCGCTATTAATGTAATGGCTTCGTTTTTCGATTGACTTTCAGTATTCACCGTGCTCTCAAAATGCAGAGCGGTGTGATGTCGTTTTTTACAAATTCTACAATCCGATTTAGATGGACATTTCACAGTTTTATGTTTATCGCTTAAGCAGTTTACACATAAATTATTTAATTTCACAAACTGAAAGCGAGCATTTGGTCTTAATTCGTTAAATTGTTCACATTTAAACAATTCAACATGATCAGAATGATTACATTTCCGACACCTGTTACAATTATTATTACTTGACTTCGGTTCGACCACAGCGAATGAATGCGTAACTTTGTTTTTATTATTAACAACTTTATTATCATTTTGCCCAGTTCGTTCTAGGATTTTGACATGCGACCGAATGTATTCTATTAAATCGGTATATGTAGGTATAGCTTTCTCCCGTATAGACATTTCGAAATTTTGCACCAACTGTATATCTAATTTTTTCAGTGCAACATGTAATATTATAAAATCGGTTAGGTCATCAATACCTAATTCCTTGAGTGCAGCTATGGAAGACGCAAACCTTTCGATAAAATTATTTAACTCATTTGGGTTACTAGGTGCCAATAATTTTAAATTCAAAATATTGTTCAGATAAAAGGTACCTAGCACGCGTTTGTCCTGATATTTCTTTTCGAGAGCTTCCCAAATTAAAAAATAATTTTGTTCGTTCGGAAGTATTCCCGCAAAAACTGATAACGCCTTTCCTTGGAGTTTCCCTATCAGATATTGCATCTTTTGCGACGTATTCAAATTTTCATTTGAGTGAATGTTTAATTTAAAAGCTTCATAAAATATCGACCAATTCTCTTGATTACCATCGAACGATGGCATCTCGATCGGTGGGAGCTTAATTAATGGTGAATTATTTAACTTCTGTCGATCGCGTGATGAATCTTGCTTTGCTATAATGCTTTCGCGTATAGAAACTACAAAACAGTACTTATTTTCGAATTTACTCCATAAATCGAAATTCATATTGTAATTTGAATCCTTTTTCAACTGAAGTGTATGAAATTCATCACAAAATGTGTTAAATTGTGCATAATATGTAGCTATATTAACCGTTTGTTTAAGAAAATCCTCCGAACTTCTCGTCTCCCTGTCCGCAATACTTTTCGCTTTCTCGTATAATTCATTAACACGATTATGCATTAAATTAATCTTCGATTCTACTAACTTGATTTTAATATCCTGAGTACTATCGCTAGTCGCCATGATTAATTGTATGTAGGAATTTAAACACAACAATAATTACAAATGCAACCTAGTACATACAAATTAACAAAGTATAAAGAGGAAATAATATTTATTTATAACTTTAAATATGTTAATTTTAAATACCCCGTTGGTAATCCGGCTCGAAAGAACCAAAAATGGTGGCGCGAAGCTGCGACTCCACTATATATTTTAGAGGTGGTGTGATATGCCACACGCCCAAAGGACCAGTCCCAAACTACTCCGAATGATAGGTTATGGGACGATATATGCATCCGACAAACCCGATGGACAGTGCAATAATCAAAGGTATAAATCTGGGCTTCTGGAGCACAAGATAAGCCCAGATTGGAATGCAGGAAAGATGGACTCACCCGTTGATGACTATCACACGTCTCCAGGAGTATTAGTTGATTTCACTTCACAAAATATATGTATATTCGCCCTGTCTGATATTAATTATCACTCCGAACTCTGATAAGCAACTGACTCCACTTGTCAGATTTTTCATGTGTCGCAACAATATTTTTAATATGGTGACATTTTGGGATGGGTAAAAGGGTAGGTAGGACATTTGCAGGATTTGGTATTGACATTACACTTGTCCTTTAAGCCTGTGGATGCATACCTAACAATCCCATATATATTGCGCGAACACTGCCGATATATCTTCGATTCGACCCTATATAAAGCGTTAACGAGACGTTATGTGATATTATTCATTTGCCGTGTTTGAAAACGAAAATTTGCGCGGGACAAGTCAATTAAGGAGTACACGTTGTATACGCGGTTCTCGTCGCGCGAGATACCTCTCCTCGCGGTCTAGATGCAGAGCGTTCGACACTCGTTATGCAGGACCCGGGTTCGAATCCCATATTTTTATAACTTTTAATTTTTTTTTATCACATGCTACTTATAAATATGTCAATAGACAGAAAATAAGAGAGAATGAAAAGAAAAGAGAGAGAGAAGAATACTCAAAGTTTCACTTCCGTCGTGCGTAGGCTTGCCACACACTGTATTTAATGTTTAATTTTTTTCATTATTCAGGGTACCTACAGCCTTAGAGGCTTCGAACCCTACACCATGATTAAAGGTCTCATTGGTGAGAACTTCTTCTACAATAGGATATCCGTCCTATTCTCCTGGTCTACGAAAAGGGGACTAATCAGTTGCATAAAGCTTGATTGCGACTCTCGACCGATGCCGAAGAACCTTAGGCCAACCATAAACCAAAATAAAACAAGATATTGATAATTTTTGGTCTTTTTTTACCTATACAAAGTATTGGATTGTACATTGTAATTTACGGCTTGATTGTTCATAAATAAATTTAAAAATTACAGAAAACTGATGTAAACTATGTTTATTACTATGATTATTTAGCGTGTGATTTGCGCGTCTGTCTGCTTTTCACACGTCTCTCTTCTTCACATCACACAGTGGATGATTTTGTTTTTTTAAGTGAAACTAAGAAGAAGAATTAATTATTTTTATTTAACCCTTCAAAGCTCAAAAGGACGTTACTAGCCACACATATCATATACCAGTAGATCCGCTGAAGGACAGATCTGACCGAGGGCGTTCATACATTTATTCATTTATTTATGTCTATTCTTGAATACAAAAAACAGTGGTTTTTATTGTAGTACGGAAAAAGGGGTACAAAAAAAAAAATAGGTTGATATAAGTAAAACTGTGTGTGGGTGATGTTGTATGTTACGTGAATACCTCACTAGGAGAACTTGTGCTGAGGTGTTAACGTGTTTGTGATTAAGTGTGACAAGTATTTATGTATTGTAGTAGAAAGTTTTTTTTTCACAGACATATATTCAAACATGAAAACACATATTTCTTACTTACATATTACTTTTTGGATAATTCTTGAAAAACGTGTGTTTGGTTTGTATTTATAATCTTTCGAATAAAGTGAATATCTTGATTTTTATTCAGGCTACGATATGTTTTTTGAGAAGGTTCCTAGATGTATTTACAGTTAGTAATTAGTCCAAAGTAATGGGCATACTGTTAAAAAATTTGGTTGCGTAGGATTGAAAGTGTCTTTGTCCGTGTGTGGTGTGTGTAATCGGAATTGTCAGTGTTTTATTTGTTGAGGACCTGGTTTTTATTATGGCTCTTGCTTGATTTGTAATATGAAGATTATTATGGATAAACCATTGACCCTTCAAGACTCGAGAGGACGTTACTAGCCACACACATCATATTCCATTAGATCCGCTGAAGGACAGATCTGACCGAGGGCGTTCATACATCATAAAAGTATTTTATCATTTAACCCTTCAAGACTCGAAAGGAAGTTACTAGCCACACACATCATATTCCATTAGACCCTGTTATGATCGTTCATAGCAACTAGCTTTCTACTACGCATAATATATCAGCACGTGGCCGGAAACAGAACATGCATCAACAGCATGTCTGCAATCGGGTGATTACCAATACATACGCGTACGTCGGCGATGTCACTGCATGTTACGGCCAGCGCGTAGTAACAACCAATCAAATGTCCGAATGAGGAAACGTGACCTTATAAGGAGCAATACCCCTTGCACTCGCCTCAAGTAGCAAACAGCAGGAGAGAGCTTGCCGCCGACCGAGGACGCGAGCAGTTCCCCGCCGAGTCCGTTGAGTTCAAAACCATGGAATTTGTTCCCAGTTCGCGGGTGCTGACAATGACCGTACGTAACTACGTACCGGCCTCATTACGTTTTATAACTGTGCCGTATCTCTAAGTCCAAGTTCAATACTCAGGACTATCACCAGCCAACCACAGCGCCCTTACGTTGTATAGTTGGGTCATATCTCCATCGTCTCTGCCTGATGCTGACTACCGCCCATGCCGTCTCTGCTCACCAAAGCCTGCTCGTGGAGAGCCCCTTGGCAACCCGACCAGTGCATCAGCCTCATCTCCATCGTCTCTGCCTGTTGCCAGCTACCGCCCATGTCACGCTGTCTGCCGCCGCCCTTAGGCGCCGCCAACCCCGCGCGGTGAGCTATAGCTAACGCCTATCGTCCGCACCAGCCTAGGCCTCTCGCCGATGGCATCCTACGTAATTCACACGTGAGCTATTAATGTACCTAATTCTAACAGAGCCTTAAATTCCGTAGATTTCCCTAGTAAAATATAGGCCTTAAATCGCCATGTATCTAATATAGAACTGTCTGACCTTCTGTTTTATGTAATAATAAACATGACCTCTCACAATAACCTGTTTCATTGGAAATTGTCTAGTCCCTCCCTGTATAGATAGAGATTCAAGCTTTACTGGCCGTCTAGTACGGCGGGTGTTATTTACCCAGAAACCCACATGTATAACACGATAACTTGATAACCTTAACTGTCCTAAGTTAACACATATACTCCTTTATAGCTTTAACAGTTATAACACTGGCGCCAAACGTGGTTAGACGATTAACCCAATGAAATAGGTTATATGTATGTAATACTATTTCATTTATGTTATGTTTGTTGTTTTTTTTCACAGCTGTGTGTGTAATTCAATTTCTGTGTTCGGCCGTGTTTGTTTGCCGTGTTTGCCGTGTTTGTCCGGTTCCGTCACTAGTGTGACGCAGTACTTTCTAATACCAAATGCGAAGTAAATAGTACGAGGTACGCAGAAAATGCGTCGTAATAAATATTAAATGTTGGCTGTTTACGAGAGATAAACGTGTTGCTTCTTCTTTGCAGTGCAATTATTGTTTCTTTTCTAGAAATAATTTTTTGTCAGGTTTAAGCTCAGCTTACCTGTTACACTGTAATAAGTTGGAATAATGTATTTACTCAAGCGAACTTCCAAAGTACCAGTTTTTCGGTCGGATTAAATTCAGTTATCGCTTTAATTTACATTCATAAATAAATAACGTGTTGGTTATTTTTTTTTAAATCGTTTAGACTTCTCCGGTCGTTACCTTTATTAAATCATGGAATCACCCTTGACAGATGTTGGTAAAATTGTAAATTTCAAAAAGGCGACGGCGTCAACAATTAAAAAGTGGTTAGTAGAAAGAGGTATTGTTCCTAAAAGAGCTGTGTCATCTCTGAGAGATCAATGTGTGGCATATAATGCATCTATTAATGTCAGTACAGAACTCCCAATTATCTCTATAAGTTCGCCATCAGTTAGTACAACACCTAAAACGAGCAGTTCTGGATCCCACGCTGTAATAAACCTGACTATCGTGCATCATAACGTTGATAGAACCAATTTAAGATACGTGGAAAAAAAAATCGTAAATTTGACGAACTGGAAAATCTCTTTTGATGGCTATACGGACGTCCGTGTTTTTTTGGATAGAGTCACTGAATTGCAATATGCCAGAGGCGTTGACTGGGATGACTTAGCTAGAGGGTTCATTGATTTGCTATCCGGTTCCGCCTTGTTGTTCTATAGAAAAAATTTTAAGACTTACCTGAAATGGGAAGAAATTAAAGTAGCCTTTTTAAAGAGATTTGAAAATCCGACATTCCAAATAACTGAGAAGTCGAAACTATTCAATCTAGGTCAGAAAGTTCATGAGAGGGCGTCAGACTACATTTTGGAGGCGTTGGCAATAAATTCTAAACTGAATATCCCTTTACCTGAGTCGGAACTTTTATCTTTAGTCACAAAAAGTCTTCTGCCGGACTATGCACAGTTAAAAATCGGACGTGAAATCTCTAACATTACAGAATTACAGTTATTATGTGATGAATTAGACAAAATTAAATTCAATTCTGCCTCAAGATATGTTGAGACAGATTAACATTAAATATTGAGAAATCCAAATGTTGTAAATCAAGACTAAAATACTTAGGTTTTGTGATAGATAGAGAAGGTCTTTGCACAGACCCGGCGAAAATAGAAACTATCAAGAATTTTCCCCGTCCTCTGAATACGAAACAAGTAAAATCATTCCTAGGTTTATGTAGTTATTACAGACGTTTTATTGACAATTTTTCAAACATTGCCGCACCATTAACTCATATAACTGGTGGGAAGAAAAACCTACCTAAGTATACATGGAATGATGAAGTAGAAAAATCATTTACCGCCTTGAAAAATGCATTGATTTCGGCACCGGTATTAAGTTGTCCTGATTTTAAATTACCTTTTATAATACAATGCGATAGCTCAAATTTTGCCATCGGTGCATGTCTCTCTCAACAATTCGAAGACGCAGAACACCCTGTAGCATATTACTCAAGAGTACTATCAAAAACGGAGAAAAATTATAGCACCACAGAGCGTTAGCCATTCTTGACGCCGTGTACAACTTTCATTCATACGTCAAAGGGTCAAAATTCACCGTAGTCACAGACCACTCGAGTTTAAGGTGGATGATGTCACTAGAAAATCCTTCAGGTAGACTTGCTAGATGGGCGACTCGTTTGTCTCAATTCGATTTTGATATTATTCACCGTAAAGGTTCTCTGCATATAGTACCGGACGCACTCTCACGTATAGAAGTTACTCAGTTAGACTCATTATTAAGCACGCCTAGTTCTAAAGACAAATGGGATACAGAACTATATAAAAAATGCGTTGATAACCCACAAGATTGCCCTAACTTCTTGATACAAGAGAATAAGTTATATAAACATTGCAAAGCTGATTTTTCTTTACATGAAGATAACGAATGGAAATTAGTGTCCCCTGTAGAAGATAGGTAAGCTTTAATCTCGGATTGTCATAATTCTTCCACGTCAATACATCCAGGTGTGTTTAAAACCTTTAAAAAATTATCGTTAAGAAATTTTTGGCCCGGTATGTATAATGATGTAAAAAATTTAGTGTCTCTTTATAATACTTGTAAGGCTTATAAACATTCAACGAAACCAGCTTTAGGTCACATGTCGCACCCGAAAAACGTCGACCGCCCAATGCAGAGTTTTAGTATAGATTTAATAGGTCCATACCCGAAAGGTTATGACGGTAACTTTCATATTCTAAGTGTGGTAGACGTTTTCACTAAATACTGTTGGATATTACCATTACGCCATGCTACGGCCAAAGCCATAATAGAAGTTTTAGAATATAATATTTTCTTACCAATCTCTGTACCTATAACACTGATAATGGACAACGGTCGCCAGTTCATATCCAGCACCTTTAAAACCTTCTTATCTCAATCTCCGATGTATTTTACAACACATTTTATACTCCGATGAACAATGTTGTGGAACGCTATAACCAAACAATCGGTACCACATTGGCTATTCTAGTAGGTAATGATCACCGGCAGTGGTCGAAGCACGTCAAAACGGTACAAGCGGCAATAAACAATACTGTCAATCTTACGACTGGTTTCACTCCATTTTTTCTTATGCACGGGCTCGAGCAAACAGTGCATGGCACATCACATTGGCGTGTCTCGTCTGGTAGTCGAAATGACGTACAACTGGGTACGATAGCAAAATTACAACAACTAGTAGCTATTTATGACAAGGTTAGTGATTCTCTTGCTAATGCGTATAAGCAAAGTGCCGCTCGGTACAATACCAGACACAAGTTGGCTTCTTACGGAATTGGAGACATTGTATGGAGAAGAAATTTTTCACAATCGAAAGATGGGGTGTACTTTTCTCTCCGGGACAATGCTCTACCAACTGCGCTAATGTGACCCTATCCTACTCGGTCACTTTTAACTGTATCATACTTCGAATAAGAACTACCAACATTGTCTTCATTTTCTTCACCGCACATTTTTATTGGCAACTATCTTTATGTATGATCGCAAGATTCAACCCGAACTAAATGCAATCCTAGACAGCGTCTTTTAGATAAACCTATCTTATTGTTTTTATTTTTAATGTGCGACATCTATTGACTTTTTCTACAAGTCTAGAAAATGAATTATTATTTTTCGGAATAACTTTTATTGAGTAAAAACTCAAATTGTAATATTCCTTTTCTGATTTTTCTGTTTCAGATTTTCGTTTAAAAAATCACTTATATTGTCTTCAATATTTAAATATTACAATTTGAGTTTTTACTCAATAAAAGTTATTCCGAAAAATAATAATTCATTTTCTAGACTTGTAGAAAAAGTCAATAGATGTCGCACATCAAAAATAAAAACAATAAGATAGATTTATCTAAAAGACGCTGTCTAGGATTGCATTTAGTTCGGGTTGAATCTTGCGATCATACATAAAGATAGTTGCCAATAAAAATGTGCGGTGAAGAAAATGAAGACAATGTTGGTAGTTCTTATTCGAAGTATGATACAGTTAAAAGTGACCGAGTAGGATAGGGTCACATTAGCGCAGTTGGTAGAGCATTGTCCCGGAAAGACAAGGGTCCTGGGTTCGAGTTCCAGATGTGACCGTTTCCTTTTCTGATTTTTCTGTTTCAGATTTTCGTTTAAAAAATCACTAATATTGTCTTCAATATTTAAATATTACAATTTGAGTTTTTACTCAATAAAAGTTATTCCGAAAAATAATAATTCATTTTCTAGACTTGTAGAAAAAGTCAATAGATGTCGCACATTAAAAATAAAAACAATAAGATAGGTTTATCTAAAAGACGCTGTCTAGGATTGCATTTAGTTCGGGTTGAATCTTGCGATCATACATAAAGATAGTTGCCAATAAAAATGTGCGGTGAAGAAAATGAAGACAATGTTGGTAGTTCTTATTCGAAGTATGATACAGTTAAAAGTGACCGAGTAGGATAGGGTCACATTAGCGCAGTTGGTAGAGCATTGTCCCGGAAAGACAAGGGTCCTGGGTTCGAGTCCCAGATGTGACCGTTTCCTTTTCTGATTTTTCTGTTTCAGATTTTCGTTTAAAAAATCACTAATATTGTCTTCAATATTTAAATATTACAATTTGAGTTTTTACTCAATAAAAGTTATTCCGAAAAATAATAAATATATACATGTTTGTATATATTTCGTTTACGAAACACGACACGATACATTGATTGAGGGTATAGTTCATGAACCTTAAGTTTTAGTGGAATTTTTTTTATTTATTAAAGAAAGTACCGCCTTAAGTATTCAATATCCAGCCCGGGACCGGAATGTAAACTTAATTTTCATTTTGTGGAATTATTTATTTTTAATATACTTATTTTTAGTACAATTAAGGTTATATGCATGCATATAACCTTCTTTTCGTTGACGGGAAACGGCGTAAGAAATTTCTTGTACTATAAAGTGATGATGTAGTTCTTCATTACTTATAGTTATCAGTGGAAGATTAAGAACCTATTTTGTAATAATAACTCAAATATCTTGTGTTATAAAATTGTATAGTTTAAATGAAAAAAAAACCCTGTTATGTGGTTTTTGTTCGTGTCAATAATCTGGTCGGTAAACCTTATATACGCGACCCTGTTGTAAGTACATTCTCTTGTATAGAAAATTGTTTTTTCTATGTATTTAGTTGGTTACCTACCAATTACTTGTTTTTTTAGAATTTTTTTTTCTTTCTTCTTGCGTAGTGAATACGTTTCGTTTTTTTTTTCAAGTCAAACTCTAAGAATCGGATTATGTAGATCTCGGTTATTAAATTGAAAAAGACTCAAATAAAGTCTTATGTAACAAAAATTGAACTAACACACACAGAAGTTGTTGAGTGGTATGTTAGTATGATTGTGAAATATAATTGTGTATATGTATTGTATTTTTTTTTGTAGACACGTATTGATTGCTTCGGTATCAATATGGTATAAAAAAACCAGCGTGTATAGTCCTTCTTATGTTGAGACGAAATGAAACTGTGTTATTTGTAATATATGCTACGCCACGTCAAGTATGGTGTGAATTGTATTTTTTGTAAACACGTAATTGATTGCTTCGGTATCAATATGGTAAAAAAAAACCAGCGTGTATAGTCCTTCTTATGTTTGTGATGAAAGGCTTAAATCACAGTGAAAAAACAGATAAACCATAGCTGCTAAAAATATACAAATTATTTATGGAAACCGTCATTCTAGCGACATCTGTTGAGTTCAGATTGATTCAGTTTGTTTGCAGTAGGCACCTGTAATAGTTGGAATTAAATCGAGGTTCTGGGACGAAAGCAGAGAGGTCGTAAAATCTTCTAGAACGAGAAAGAATTCCCCTGTCTAGGCCTAAAAATAAACATTGAATTTTGTCAACCAATAGATCTGAACAAAAAGCTATAAAATTTTGAGTAACCAATCAGTGAACGGAAAGGCGTATGTCTACGGAAGACAAAGAAATGAACTTTGGACCCGACATTAAAATAGACAGTTAATTACATTTCCATTCCCACAGAAATTAGAGGCGAACGCACGATAGTGTAAACATCGACGTTCAAGGGCACGAGTCCTGGGAATGTTTAGAAAAACCGATACATTTATGAGATAGCGAACCATAGAAATCGAGTGCTTTGAAGTTTTTACAAGTTGAAAAACACACACGCGAAAATGCAATGGAAAAATTATAAACGTGATAGTATAAAAGAATGACGGTAAAACGAAATAAAGTTGCTGGCAGAATTTTCAACTGTAGTGCAATTATTTATGATAGAGATAGGGTGTCAAGTTCGATAAAAATCGTACTAAAGAGAGGTGAGAGTGTTGGAAACAATGGAAACTAATCGTTATCAATTTAAGATGAAGCGGACATATTGGTAAATCAATTTTGAATGAAAATCTCGCGAAAAAAATAGACATTTTAGAAAAGTGCAGCGACTGAACCGAAGGATAATACAGAGATTTTGAGCTGCTACAAAGGTCCTAGGGACATGAAAATAGGGTACCATAAGAAGGCAATAAAGCTAAACATAAAGCGGTAGATAAGATTCAGGAAAAGTAGACATTTTACATAATTATCAGGGTAGATAGATATTAGAGTTACACAAGATTACAGAGGGTTCGAAACAAGATAAAAGGTTGGCGGTCTCATGTGTATTTTAAAGGATAAACAATCGAAATTCGAACATGATTCTTATTTACGTTAAGGTAATAAACGATTAGAAAACCAATAAAATTTAACGTGGGGCTTATGGAATGCTTAGATAAAGCAAAAGAAATTAAAACTAATGGCTCTAAAATTAAATGAAATTTACGATCGAAGTACAAAACTTTGAGACGTAAACAGATGTCCAGACGTATGATTTATATGATATTTTGTATGACAAAGATAGAAAATTGGTCGGAGATTGAATAAAACAATAAAAGTGACAGATATCCCAGAATCAAATTAGGTATATCTCCCATGGAAGTGTGGAAAACTATATATTAATTAATAATAAATGAAGTATGAAATTTTCCTGGAGACCACACACATCTGGAAAATTGAGAAAAAGAGAAAGGAAAGGGTAGGAAACGGGGATAAGGAATGATCCAAGTGGAGAAAAGCGATACAATTCTAAGTTATCCGTGAAATTAATAAATACGGCTTGAAATATAATTAGTTATAGAGATATGAGAAATAACATAAGAATAAAGAAGAAATTTGTGGAGGAAAACGTCGCGAATAAAATAAAATTCAAAGAAAAAGGGAAAACTCAAATCTGCGACATAAAGAGAGAAAGTACGGGTGGAAATGGAAAAGTTCATATAAGTGACAATAGAATTAAGTAGAATTTAGACAAATCGAAATTCAAAAATGCGTAGTAAAGATTTCGACATGGATTTAAACAATTTTTGCACGAGATGCATAAAATTGAGATCTATATATATGTTATTGAGGACGGACCTATCGCGAATTGAGAAAAAAAAGGAACGCAAAATCATGAGATTTTAACTACATTTTGTATGAACAGAGGACAAAGGAAGCTTGGGCGATTAACGCAGACTTACCCGATTCGGACCCTATCGATTTAGAGTCGTGAGATAAAAACTAACCACCGCCCAGAGCCGGAAAACAGAAGATCGTATGTAGGCACAATTGAAATTAGGGGAAGGTGTGTTCGGATTTGCGAGTTGTTAAAAGATAGAATTGATTATCAAAGAAAATTCAGATACGTCTTTTGGAACCTGAGAGGGGTATAAAATAAGGTGCACACCAGTTTTGGGACAGTCATTCGAGGTTTTTGAAAAGGTGGATACGCCGCAGTACTACGTTCTTGGTAAAAATTAACAAGTGAAATATCTATAAGTGTTAAATTTTGAACAAGTCTAAGTGTTAAATTTTAAATAAGTCCCTGGACTTATTTCGATTTTATTTTAATTTCGGGAAAAGTACAAGTGCTAAAATCAGTGAAATTTTATTAAGTCGGTTTAATTTAATTAAACCGTGAAAATAAATGTGGTTAAACTCAGTGCTAAAAAGTGTTAAGTGAAAAGTGAAAAAAAGCCATTAGTGAATATAAAAATTATTTAAATTCTAAAATAATTATTTCATTCAAAGTGAAAACATTCAAATTAAATTTAAGAGTTTGTTATCGTTAAACTAAAGTGAACGTGATCGCGGATTGATATTTAAAAATAGATTATAATTTAGCATCAATTTGGTTAAAAAAAAATATTAGTAATTAATACTTACATCTTAGTTTAAAATAAACACAATTTAGACAGTTCGAGAAGAAATAACAACAAATGTTCAAACCTTTGTTCTAAAAGTAACAGTTAGAAAAAAATTAATTTATTCAGAATCGAAATAATTAAAATTTTGCGTAATTCGGAATGAATTTTCTTATAAATTTATATAAAAAAAAATTTAAAAAGGAGTGAAAATGACAAAAATAGTTCGACCTAAATAATTTATAGTTTTCCGGCACATCTATATCACAAATATTAAATATCAGCTAATTTATATGAATCAAGCAAGAAATAAAATATTAAATAGGAATAAATAGTCGAAAAGATTTATTTTGAGATTAGTTGAAAAATACAGTTAATTAGGTAGGATTTCTTCGACAAGATTTGTTGTGTACATCCCAACCGGAAAAATCTTGAAGGGGGTGAGTTTTCCTTTTATAAATAATTTTCAGGTCCCAGGAGGCACAGAAGGACTGTGAGGTGGAGGTATATCAATTGAATATTTAAATAAAACAACAAAAAAGGACTTACACATTAATATATGTTTATTATGAATTTATCTATATAAAAATAAAGTAGTATATTGTATATAAAGAATATATATATGAGTAATGTATGTACCTTCATGTATATGTATATATATATTTATCATTTAATCGAAACATTGGAATGGTAGCGATCTTAAATACCTGCCTATGGACATATCTATATTATTGAAAAAAGAAAATATGTATTTATTAATATTCAAGACTATGTAGAATCATATGTTTTATATTTATTTATTAATAAATGTACTCTTATTTAATATATTTTGACAATCGAGATATGTGTGCTTATATATATATATTTATTCTTCACTTAACCTCTGGTAAATATACTAAATTCGGAAAATGAAATAAATAGTTTAACTTCAAAAAGGAATTAAAAATATTTTAATTAACTATGCACAATAAAAAGTAACATAACTGAATTACAAGGAGAAGTAGAGATATTCTTTAAATAAACAATCTCACATCTGGGTTAGTGTGTCAAAGAAGGTGTTTATATTATTCGATTTGTTTACAAATAAAGTCACTGGAGAACTGTGTCAACAGCATAGTTTGAGATCGACCTTGGCCGCAACTAGATAATTACCAGGATGTCATTGTACAATGTGCAGCGATTTTTTGCGTATTCACAAATACCTATCATTCACAAACGACAATTAGAAATCACGGGTTAGTAAGATTTATATCGAAATATTACATGAAAAATTTGAATACCATTGATTAGATAGTCGCATAGATTTTTATTAGTTACCTGAAACAGCTGAAAGCTGCGTGCTTACAAATACCTATCATTCACAATCGACATTTGAAAAATCATCGGTTAGTAAGATTTATATCGAATAATTATACGAAACATTTGAATATTATTGATTGGGTGCTCATACAAACCCCCATCAGTTGCCTGAGACAGTTGAGAGTCGTGTACCCTCTTATGTGGCAATCAATTACATGAAACAGTTGAAAAATCACGGGATAGGATGAACTAAATCTAATGTTGAATCCTGGGGAAAGGAAAATACAGTTCATCAAATAGGAGGCAGTGGTCGCTCCTATAACAAGACCATTAACCAAACAAAATAGGGATGACGATTCTCTTAAATAAAAACGTCAAAACCAAACAAAAAGCCCGGAGTTCGATAGCTCTCCAAAACAAACTATCAATAAGATCTTATTTTACTAGTATTTATTAGTATTGCCTTATTATTATGTATTTTTTCGGTTACCAAACCTAGAGCTTCGCAGAGTTCTTGGCACGAGATCCGAGCTTGGGATGCGAGGCAAGTAGCCTTGTATTGCAAGTTATAAGCCTTTCCCAAAACGTATGTATACATATATTTATTCGTATGTACTGTTTACTGGAGAGTGCGGACCTGCATACAGCTTGCATTTTAGGTCTTCTGGACCATTTTCGCATTTTCTCTTAAACGTGGAATGAGGATTCACGACCCGTAAGTCCACACCAACCGTGAATATATGATTGTATATAGGACGAAACCGGTTCGCTCTAAGTAAATTGTAGTCCAAGGAGGAATCGGAATTTGGGGGTTTCGGGACTCGAGAAGAGACTTGAAGGCAGTGCATGATGACGATGGAAGGTTCTTTGGAACACGGTAACTGAGGTACCAATCAATGAAGCTTGTCAAAAGATTGTGCAAATTTCCCGTTGATTCTCGATCATCTCGTTTACTTGTAGGAGGATAAGAGCCAAATTATGCCAGCAAATGGGCTATTCCGAGTTCGTCAAATATGCAATTAACTAATTACATTAACCTACTAAATCAATCTTTACATGTAACTTATAGCAGCAGAATCATAAAGGAGTGGCGCCAAACAGACACAAGAGTTTACTAAATTCAAATTTACTAACAATTAACCATTTGAGTTATATTTAATCACCTGTTCAAATAAACATGTATAATATCTTTTACCTGCGATTAACTACGACTTTGTTAGGGTGCAGGGAATCAGAATAGTTACAATAGGGAAGCTAGCTCATTCAGAGAAATCATTTAAGTCTAGGTTTGCAATGGAAAGACCAATTCAATTTTGAAACGCAACGCCTTTATCAGAACCAAGAGGGTTACCACAAAATGAAAGTAATTAAAATCCTATATCATAAATCAAAAAATTACACAACGTTTGATGGAATTTAATTACAATATAAATTCGAAAATATTTGCGTTCAAGTTCGTAAATAACGTATTAATTAGTTAAGTACATATGTCTATAAAGATGTATAGTACAAGAGAGCTTTAAGTAGCTTTCTGTAGATATCAAAGAAATTGAGGGTCCAATTTTCGTGGAGGCTTATGTGTTGTAGGGGAGGAATTTTCCATCCCTGCGAACACATATGCAAAGCCTTAGAGAAAAAAAAATTAAATATCGGCCATAGCCAAGAGAGAAGAAAATTTTATATTGTTTTAAACAAATAAAAGAATGGCGAAGAGATGGAGATTATTACATGTTGAGACGAAATAAAACTGTGTTATTTGTAATATATGCTACGCCATGTCAAGTATGGTGTGAATTGTATTTTTTGTAAACACTTAATTGATTGCTTCGGTATCAATATGGTAAAAAACCAGCGTGTAAGGTCCTTCATATGTTGAGACGAAATAAAACTGTGTTATTTGTAATATATGCTACGACATGTCAAGTGTGGTGTGTATATCTCTCATGGTTAGATGAATTATAGTATATACCCGGTAAGAAAAATAGTTTTTGTAAAGATAACGTAATTATGTCATAGATTCGGTGGAAATCTATTGGCTTTGTCATTAAGGACAAATAGAGGTTGCATATTTATGTCATTTTGAGACATTATTGAATCTTAACCAAAGAATTGGGTTGATAATTGCACTTAAAGTCATAGCGGGTTTTGTCTGGTCAATTGGTGAGAACACTTTATAAGTGGTCTGTGTATTTTAGTCGAACGATATCGTTACAACGTGTGGGTGTTTCTTGTTAACACCTAGTACAGCGCTGTACGGTTTGCCGGAAGTAAATCGTTAAATGTTATAGGATCATATTAAACCTGAAAATTAATATCCATGAGAGGTTTTGGTAGCGTTGCCTAGAAAATTATATGCGAAACGAAAGGATGGTCATTAATGCCTAATAATTATATTCAAACCAGACAAACCATGACAAAATGAGAATATATTGTTAAAATCTTGAGTAGAGTTGATTTTTGAAAATTATCAATGGATGATAAGAAATAACATAACATGTGTATTGATACTTGTTTTGTATAGTGTCAAGAATTTCATTTTAAGAGACGCAAATATGGGTTGATTTCGGTCAATCGCATGATATAATCAGCGTACATATTCCCTAACAGGAATAATGTGTATAAAAAAAACCATGTCTAGTTTAAGAATTTCATTGTAAAAAACGCGAAGATGGGTTGATTTCCGTCATTCGCATGATATAATCAGCGTATAATATTCTCTAACCAGAATATCATTATGTATAACATTGTACAATTGTGAACATGGATTAATTTTTTCTTCTTTTGTGGTTTGATGGAAAGTGTAGGCCTTGTGGTAAATTGTGTACATTCATTCGGATATACCACATTGTATACAACATTTTTTTTTTGTTTTGTTTTAAAAGTCATGTGTATTCTTTTTTTGTTTGGAAAAAAGTCATATGTATTCTTTTGTTTGTTGGAAAAAAGTCGTGTGTGAAAATCTTTGCGTGTTTTGTATTGCGCCTTGTAGATCATTTCTGCAATTATTTTTGAAAGAGGTTTGGCAACCCTTGTGCAGTGTACTTGTTAGGATTGTTCAACTTGGCTCTCAGGTAGTTAAATTTTGTTTGGCTCTTAAGTTAGGGAGTGTTTAAATCTTTGTGAAAAGAGGTAGCTCTGTACCTCTCTGACGGCAAACAAGAGGACGTTGCCCTGCTTCAGCTACGTTGCCTGGGATCTTCTTTCGTCAACGAGGAGGGTAGTGTTATGATTGCTCATAGCAGCTAGCTTTCTACTACGCATAATATATCAGCACGTGGCCGGAAACAGAACATGCATCAACAGCATGTCTGCAATCGGGTGATTACCAATACATACGCGTACGTCGGCGATGTCACTGCATGTTACGGCCAGCGCGTAGTAACAACCAATCAAATGTCCGAATGAGGAAACGTGACCTTATAAGGATCGATACCCCTTGCACTCGCCTCAAGTAGCAAACAGCAGGAGAGAGCTTGCCGCCGACCGAGGACGCGAGCAGTTCCCCGCCGAGTCCGTTGAGTTCAAAACCATGGAATTTGTTCCCAGTTCGCGGGTGCTGACAATGACCGTACGTAACTACGTACCGGCCTCATTACGTTTTATAACTGTACCGTATCTCTAAGTCCAAGTTCAATACTCAGGACTATCACCAGTCAACCACAGCGCCCTTACGTTGTATAGTTGGGTCATATCTCCATCGTCTCTGCCTGATGCTGACTACCGCCCATGCCGTCTCTGCTCACCAAAGCTTGCTTGTGGAGAGCCCCTTGGCAACCCGACCAGTGCATCAGCCTCATCTCCATCGTCTCTGCCTGTTGCCAGCTACCGCCCATGTCACGCTGTCTGCCGCCGCCCTTAGGCGCCGCCAACCCCGCGCGGTGAGCTATAGCTAACGCCTATCGTCCGCACCAGCCTAGGCCTCTCGCCTATGGCATCCTCCGTAATTCACACGTGAGCTATTAATGTACCTAATTCTAACAGAGCCTTAAATTCCGTAGATTGCCCTAGTAAAATATAGGCCTTAAATCGCCATGTATCTAATAAAGAACTGTCTGACCTTCCGTTTTATGTAATAATAAACATGACCTCTCACAATAACCTGTTTTATTGGAAATTGTCTAGTCCCTCCCTGTATAGATAGAGATTCAAGCTCTTCTGGCCTTCTAGTACGGCGGGTGTTATTTACCCAGAAACCCACATGTATAACACGATAACTTGATAACCTTAACTGTCCTAAGTTAACACATATACTCCTTTATAGCTTTAACAGTTATAACAACCCGCTGAAGGACAGATCTGACCGAGGGCGTTCATACATTATAAAAGTATTTTATCATTTAACCCTTCAAGACTCAAACGGACGTTACTAGCCACACACATCATATCCGCTGAAGGACAAATCTGAGGGCGTTCGTACATTCATTGTTATTCTCAGTTCGTCAAAAATATTTGTACTCAATTTCATGCATAAACTCCTAAAAATTGTAAAATTACAATTTGGTAGCTTTTCCGCTGAGTCAATTTTTTGTTAAGTTTTTTTTTAAATGTTTGCACCAGTGAACTAAAAGACACTTATTGTAAATGTTTAAGATACCAATTGTGTTCACAAGGCGGCAATTCAAAAGTGTATATATGTTCTGCATAGATCTGCTGATATGTATATGTATCTGCTTTTTATCTAATATGAACAAGATAAGATACGCCTATTTGCTACCTGATTTACGAGCATAATCACACTGTTTTCCAAAATATTTTTCTTGATGAAAGAAAATAGAGAAATCAGGCACCAACATTATATGGTCTCGTCAGTGTCTCGTCTTTTTACTATGGATAACTGAATTTCGCAAACTAAAAATAATGATATTATGTTCTAGATAGTACTAAAAAATTATTTGCCTCAGGGCTAATTTCGTCTTGAAGTCTGGAAGGTCTTGCTGCGTGGAGGGTCTTTTCAATGAAAAGAGGAAACTCTGGGAAGAAAAAAGCTAATAGGGGTGATAAGGAAACCGACGATCAGTGTATCTAGATGTGACGGACGTTTGAATACATCCCTCCCACTGCGATGCAAGGCGATGGGTCAAGATAGTTCAGCAGGAGAGGTCAAAAGCTAAGAGGTCTCAACCAGTCCCTCCCGATCCTGCCCACTAAGCAATTGGTGCACCCAGCCAAGTCACCAAACATAGAACAAACTGCATAAAAATAGCAAAATGTAGTTAGACTTTTAACGATGAAATTATTTATAACTATCGATCACTTCACAACGTAATTGGTTTTGAATAATCTAAAAAAATTTCAAAATGTCCTCTTAGGCTTGTAGGCAAGCATGTAAACGTAAAGTAATCCTATTTGTAATTCGTCCGTTATGGCGTATCTCATCTGCAGCTTCGTGAATACGTAAGGAGTTCTTATTATACATGGCGTAAACTTTGTCGATGATTTTTTGACAAATTACGTAAGTCCGAAGAACCCTCCGGCCATGTAGAATGACCCCCTCGTTCAATCTAGCAATCGGGGATTTGCTCGTCGAGGTATTGACGAACGGCAAATCCGAAATGTGGTGAAGCTCCATTTATTTTTATTAGTCGGTAAGTACCTTCTTGTAAATTCCTACCTTGGCTTTGTGCTTACGTGTATATCCCTGTCTGTTTCCTTTTTTTGTTTATTCTTGGTTGTTTTACTTTACCTCCCTTTTTCTAATATTGTACTGTTTAGTATGTGAAACGTATAATTTTGATTTTTTTCCTATTTTTGTACTGTGTCGGAAGTGTATAATTTTGATATCAAAATACCAAAGCAAAATTGTACCTTCTATCTCCTACCTATGTATTGTAGGTTCCTTTCGTCCTACAATGAGTTTTGTAACTCTTCAGGATTGCTCTAGCAAGAAATAAAAAAAATTATAATTAATGCCTGCCCTTTTTTGGTAAATCCAGGCACTGTCGCACTAATTAAAAAAAAAAATTACGCAAAAAAAAATCACAATTCTTACACTTATGTGGTCTAATTAAAACTAAATAAAACAATCTTAAAAATAAATTAAGTCTGGAGAAAACACGCACCGAATAAAGTAATTCTTAATATTATTATTATATTATCAATAAAATTGGAAATATTTCTTTTTGAAAGGAAATCAGATTCACAAATCCAGCAAATATAATAAAATCCCGTTCAATTTCAAAACATTTGAAAACTTTTATGTTATCTGCTAAACGTAGATGATTGACATATAATTACGTAGTTACATTATTTTTCGTTTGATTCAGTTCTTTGTTCCCCTCTGTGTGTTTTCCATTGTTTAAATCGGGTGGGGGCATAGCTTTTTAGGAAAATATAGAGGTTTAATATCAAACTGTCCTTCTAGTACAAAATACTTATCCTTATCTGTTAATGACCCAATTACCGAAAAAATCAAATTCAGAAAAAAATATGAACATTTGAAAAGGTACCCACAATTTTTTGCGTAGTAATTTCGGTGTTTGTTGATGGTTCAGCATCTTTCTCGCAATTTAAACAATGAAAAAAATGTGTTTTGAATTAACTCAGAAAAATATGATCATTATTTTTACTCTTCTGATAAACTTTTGGGGCGTTTCTAAATTGGCAACAGGAGAAAAACTTAAAATTGATTTCACCAATAGCAGATTTGTAAGTACTAAATTTATCAATATTTATTTGTTTTTTAGGTTTTTAACGATATTTTACAAATAACTAATGGACGTATAAGCATTCATCCATAGTTAGTAACAGATCTGACATTAAAATTAAAATAAACTACTAGAAGTCTCAAAATTTTCAGAAAATAAGATGATTATCTCCAAATTATATTTTGTATTGGACTTGAATGAATGGATTCCAATCTAAAGAGTGACGGTTCCTATTTTCCAAGCCTTTCTTAAAACCATATTATAGAAACGATGTAGTTTTTGGTATTACCGAATATGGAAGAATTTTTATCATAAGTATTTGAATATATGGGCACATCTTCAAAGAGAGAGAGAGAGAGAGAGAGAGAGACTATGTAGCATAGACGTGGAAAGATCAAATCAGATCAAACAGAGAAGACAGTTCAAATGCCTTGGTCACAAGGAGAGCCGACAAATAGAAAATCACCCATCTGATAATAATCAGGGGAATAATGATTGAAGATATTTTAAAATAAGAAGCTACTTCTCATGCCTTCGAAAATTGCGTAATTTATATAATTTTAATTTCGTATAAATTATTCTAGACTAGAGCCGACAAGGATAGCCCTGGTGGTAGCAAAGCTTCTTAAAAAATCTACTTTAAACATAAATCTTTGTTTGTGCTGGTAACTTTTTTAAAAACATAACCAAATCAAAATATATTATGCCTTAGGCCAATATCATCTTCAATACGGTGTTATTGGATGGGGAAGTTCATGCGACTACCATAAAACCAGTCCAAAAAGCACAAAGGCGATTTTGAAAATTATGCTTATAGTCCCCATCAGAACTCAAATAGTAAATAGAGTAGGTTTTTAAGGTGACTCGATAAATTATCACAATGATAAATAATTCATCACATCTTTAAAAAGTTACATAAAATCATGGAAAGTGATGAAACAAAAACTTTATTAACTGGGTTAAGTAGGTTAGGTTTAAATTTTATTTTTTTCCATCATTTCTAATGACTTTATATCACTTTTTAAAGGTGTGTTGAATTGTCACTGTGTTGAGTTTTCATGGAACCGTTTTTAAAGCCCGAAATGAAACAATTCTGAATAAATGATTCGATTTACAAGATGTTATTTTATGTTTTTCTTTTATAGATTTCTGCTTTATAATTTTTCTCTCGTAATCTTTTAACTTTCTTTTTAAAAACTTAACCTAATCTATAATGCACACACAAAACCAAGGACAATGTTACCTTAGAACTGTAATAATAGCTTACGGTATTCCAGTAAGGTCTCATTCTTTTATATATTAAAAAAAATTATAAAATAATTAAATTAATTACTTGTCAATCTTCTTCATTATTTTATTTCTTCCAGGGGCCATACTACTTTGTAACTCGCAGCGTGAACAAATGTAATCCACTTGGTCCAGTAGACAAAGAGTACGAATGTTCTAATAATCTCTCTGTCTACAAGATAACCCGCATAAAGGAAGAATTCCGAGGAAACATCTTTGTACCGTGCGATCTGCCTAAGTTTTCCGTACGTATTTTTAGGCCCTTCATTCGGCAAGTCACGTGACTCGTGAGTTCTTTCGTCCCGGCCGCTAAAACTCTGTGCGGGGAAGGCTCATCGAAGATTCAACTTTGTGGGGTGTTTTGTTGACCTGGAGCTAACTTGAATTTTTTTTTCATAATGCTTCTTCAATATCAATATTTTCTAAGTTATCTATGGTATTTCTTTTTTGAAAAATGATTCGTTTACGATACAATTAATAATGCAGCTTAACCGAATTGCATAAAATGAACATATTTTATTCGTAGTATATTTGAGAAAATTGATCCTGTTAAAAATGTGACAGAATGCCAACTTTCTGATTATATATTAGTCATTCAGAATATATCGAGAACACTTTTTCTTTTCCTAATATATGTCATGACGAAATGTGACAGTATCAGTAAGTCAATATAAATATCAGTATTTTTATGAACACGTATTCCGCCGTCCTAAAAAATTCGCTCTCATAAAAAAATCACTTTTGACTGATACTTTGTTAGGAACTCTTTCAATTCATTCGTTATAGGCCTGCAGTTCCATTTTTAACAGAAAAACGATTAATTTTACCAGTTTTTTTTATAAATCAACAGTATTTCATATCGATAATTTTTCTCCATGTGTATTTTAATAATGATAAATGAAATGTTTTACTATAAAAATATAAAGACTTGTTTACTTGCATTTTAACTTCCTTCAATAAAAATCATATTGTCATTTTATGAACATTGTCAATTCAAATAGGTTTAATTGGAATGATTTGTAACCCACCAATACTTCCACGATTTGATATTTCAACTTTTTTTATGGTTTCACAAACTATCTTGTCTCTTTTTTTCTATTTCAGTCAATGATATCTGCAGACATATGGAACGATGGAGGTTTTAAGCCATTTTACAAAAAGGAATTTGAAAATGCCTGTGAAGATGGTATATCCGGGATTCTCATCAAAAAATTCTTCCATGTTGGAAACAATTGTCTTATTAAAAAAGTAGGTTACCACATAATTTTTTTAACTCTCTATCGTGCGTATATATTTTTTTAATGTGTTATACATTTTTTTTCCTTTTTACTAATGACAGCTGTTCCACTGAAGGACAATGTTTTCATATCAAGTCATTAAACGTTACTCGTAACTTAAGGCGAAGCTTAATGCTAAATCACTATTTTGATTAATATTTATAACAAATTGGTGTACATTATTTATACCAAAAAATATGCTTTAAATAAATTGAAGGTTTTCCTATCGTTTTGCTTGAGTAGAATGCAAATAAAAAAATAAATTACTCAGTAAAAATATAAATGTAAACTACTAAAAAAAATATTTTTTCAATAGAAATCTATGAACGCGTACTGGTAATAATATTTAAAAAATACAGTATTGTAGCTAAGATTATCTGTAACAGTTTCACTTGAATAAATTTATTTTTCTTACAAAATAAATAAAAAACAGTTTTGTGCTTGAAATCGAACGTTTCTAGACTCCGTATGCCAAGCGATTTTAATGCCGATTACCTATATTCATCACGAAATAAGGCAAACCAATAATATACATATTTTTGGCATGTAGCTTCCTCTTAAGTGGTAGAGGTATTCTATTTAAGTTCAGGGGGTGTATCACCATTATGTTGATAGCTTATCCATAGAATAACGTATATTTTGATTCGATGTACATATTAGTAAATTCCGAGTTCACTTTGGTAGTTTTCATTTACTCGAACCTGTAAATAGTAGCTATATATGCCTAATAAGTAGGTAAGCCAGGTTTTCTACCTATTGCAAACAATTACTATTTGTGTATTTATTACTAAAGGTTATCTTGTGGAAAAGTTTTCAATACGATGATAAATGCCTCTTTAATGTGTTGTTTTGGAATAAGCAGGTTGTGAACAGTTTTTAAGGTTTATTTTTTTCATTATTCAGGGTACCTACAACCTTAGAGGCTTCGAACCCTACACCTTGATTAAAGGTCTTATTGGTGAGAACTTCTTCTACAATAGGATATCCGTCCTAATCTCTTGGTCTACGAAGAGGGGACTAATCAATTGCATAAAGCTTGATTGCGACTCTCGACCGATGCCGAAGAACCTTAGGCCAACCATAAACAAAAATAAAACAAGAGATTGATAATTGTTTTTTCTTTTTTATACCTGTACAAATTCGTGGATTGAACAATGTAATTTACCGCTTGGTTGTCCATAAATAAATTTAAAATGTACAAAAAATCGATGTAGACTATGTTTATTACTACGATTATTTAGCGTGTGATCACACAGTCGATGGCATTGTTTTTCTTAAGAAGAAGAATTTCAATTTTGGCTTTTATCCTTTAACCTTCCAAGCCTCGGAAGTACGTCATTAGCCACCCAAATTGTATTCTATTAGACCCGCTGAAGGACAAATCTGAGGGCGTTCATACATTTATTGTTATTCTCAGTTCGTCTCAAATATTTCTACTCAATTCCATGTATAAACTCCTAAAAATTGCTGAAACTTGTAAATTACAAAATTGCAGCTTTTCCGTTGACATTTGAAAGTTTAAAGTACATAAAAACTCTCCAAATTATGAACGCTTCGAGTCTAAATTTTTAGTTAATTTTTTTTAAATGTTTGCACGAGTTAACTAAAAGAGACTGTTGTAAATGTTTAAGATACCAACCAGCGTCACTTTATTGCTTTATCGCGTCTACCACATTTAAGAAAGTGACTTGAAAATGTAGATGTTGATTTTATTTAAAATTGAACGAATTTAAAATAAGCAGGAATTATTTAAAATTAACGTCCTTTGCGGCAAAACTGATTGATTTGAATTGTATCACCTACGTAGGCCGTAAAAGTAAACAATCAATAATTACCCACGCGAGCTATTAGTATTTGGATATTTAGCTGATGTGAATATAAACGTTTACATAATCTGTTTTTAAATCGAGCAGAAATTTTGCAAATGCGAAGTTATAATCTCAGCGAATCAATGCTTCACTGCTAATATGTCGAAAAACAAAATAATTATATTCTAGATTTATTATTTTAAAAATGTATTTATGTGATGCCGCACAAGAGTCCCAATTGATCCCAACAGTCTAAAGTCCGTGAGAATATGGAATCCCCAATCGGGGTATGTTGTGAGGTTGAAAATAGTAAGAAGGAGAAGTAGATGGGGAAGAAAACGGTCGGGAAGTACCTGGCTATTCAGATCTGGTCACCAAACACGGCCAAAGCCATTTTAATAAACTTTTCACTTCAGAATGTTTTTTTTACACCAGGACGATCTTCCACTCTGAAAAGTGCCGGAAATATACTACATATTATTTTTAAAATAGCAAATTGTTAAATAACAAAAATTAAACTGATATAATTTAATGGCACACGCCGGGATGTAAGCCCGAGACCTCCGGTTTGCTAGTCGAGAGCTTTACCCTATTTTTACTGGTTTCGAGAACCTTTCCTCATCACAAAAGTTATAGGTACTAACTACAATAAAAATGCATTCTCGTGATGCAATAAAAGGATTTTGTTTCAATAAAAGCACGTTGAAAAATGTGAGATTTGCCATCGACAAAATGGCAATTTAATAACTATGTTTAATTATCACAAATCTTTTGCGGTATTTATTTAAAAAGTATGTATTTTATTAAAATCTGACGAGTTTAGTGTTTACAAAATACTGTACAGTTAATTAAAACCAATTAAAATTAAATACATATACATGAGGCCCTCTTCCCTTGCGGTGTCCTTCAGGGAACCAAGGAGGAGTGAATAGGAGAGATGAAGCCATCTTCCCTCGGGGGGCTTCAAGGAACCATAGAGGAGTGGCCTCTTTCATTGTGAGGCCTTCGGGAAACCACGAGGAAGTGGACTCTTCCGTCGTGGGGCCTTCAAAGAACCATAGATGAGACCTGGGAAAACACATTGTTGAACCAAAAGACAAAGCCTCATATACAATGACAACTCTGGTAAACTTTAAAGGGGTCGGTTTACCGTTAAAGGAATAAGGTTAAATATGATAGCACAATGGACATGTGGCCAAGTGCTTGCAAGAACTATACGTAAACTGTAACGTGTTCTATTACACGGAAATGAACTGTAAATCAAATCCATAAGAATACGACAGTATAAAGCTCATTCAATTGGGATTGAAAATCACGGGAAATGTGGAATCATAGAAACAGCCTACCTTGAATTCACAGGAATCCCGGCAGTAGGGCTCTCGACGAAACTTGCACTGTACACGGGGTGAAATTTCCTCCAAAAAGAGATTATCTTTGATATGATTTTGATATTTGCAAACAGAGAACAAATCACGTGAACATGGAGAGGACACGACGATTACACCTGCTTGCCACACCACACGAATACGAATGTTGTACTTGCGACAATTTACAATGCAACAAATCATCTTCTTCTTTCCAAGTGTGTAAAGCTGTTTTTAAGAAAGGAAATGGATAGTAGGTATGATAGTATATGATGGGAAAAATGGTAGGTATTATCCAAAACTGTTTCAATATTAAACATAAACCTTCAACGCTCTGTAATAAAAAAATAAAAATACATATACCTTTACCAAACAAAGACCGTCAGTATTTCGAAAAATATCACCGAACAAACAGCACAATCCTCGAAAATGAAAACATTATGAAATAATGCCTTAGATAAAAATTGTTTCCGTTTATTGATGTTAAATTACTTAATAATGTTCTAACATTAGCGTGGGTAGGAAGTGCAGTACAATGATGTCGAACAAAAAAATGTTTGTCAGCATAATATTATTATTTTATTTCGCAGGAAAACTTGAATATTCTGCAGGGGTAGAACTTGGAATTCCTCGTCTCGCAGATATCATTAATTACGTAAGTATTATTCATGAAATATATAATTTTAGGATTATTATCTAATAGAAACAACTGAGAGTGCCATGAGTCATTATTTTTATGAAATATCGTTCATCCTTGCTACCTTAAATCGCGTCTTCAGTTAATTTAATACGTTTAACAGGACCTACTGTTGAGTCTCCGCGATTCCCTCAGAAGCTTTTTGATTCAATGAAACTCCGGCCTCAATTAAACCCTTGGATTGACAATCAGTGGCGGCTCGTAACTTTTGGGTGTACTAGAGTGCTAATATTTCAAAAAATGGCTTTTTTGATGTTCTTGTGACTGAGAATGTTTTTTTTATTTATTTTGGCAAATTCGGTATTTTGTGTGAAGATTTTTAGGATACCGTGCGGCAAAAATGAAATTTCCTGAAAATCTTCACAAAAAAAATTTTGTGCGGAAAAAATCGTTTTGGATTAAACAACATCATAAGTGTTGAATTTTACAAACTAAGCACTCAAAAGTCACGAACTATCTATCACTCTTGACAATAGCTCTGATATTTTAATAAGCAAGTGGTTGAAATAATCTCTACCTCGACCTTGAGGTTTTCAAATAATTTATTTTCCTATTATTATCGACAGCTAACACCGTTTATGGGTAACCTAAATGACTACTGCGAGTGTCATTAACATCAAGGATATCACAGCTTACACACCTATTTAAAGAAGTAAATTTAGTGTGGTTCTCTTTCATTTAAATAGGGCGAAGAGTTTTCATTTCTACCACCGGTGGTTAAAACGGGACAAATAAAAACATGACAATGGCAATTCAACAAACTTCAACAACTCTTGAAAAGTAATATAAAGTCGTAAAACATAATTTAAAAAAGCTAGGTTAAATGGGTTACGTTGGGTTAAGTTAATATGGCAGTTTTTTTTTACTTTGAATGACTTTATAGCACTTTTCAAAAGTGTGTTGAATTTCCACTGTTCTGAATTGCCATGAAACCGGCGAAAACAGCACTGCTGCCCTCTGGCGGTAGAACGGCGAACCAAGCGCTTGCTTATGAAGTTCTCATTCTTACCGACATTTTCTTGAAACATACCCGTATTTAAATTTACAATTTGCAAGGTAAATTCTGTTGTGTAATTTTTAATTTTGGTAGTTATTTTTATTGCAGGGGCCTTATTACATAGTATCACGAAGTATTGATGTCTGCACTCTTACCGGTCCTAAAGACGCTGAAAACGAAATTAAACAAACACTAAGGGTTTTAAAAGTGGACAGGATCCGAGAAGTTGTTCGTGGAAATGTAACAATACGCCATGATTTAGCCAATGTTTCGGTAAGTTTTCAGTCCTATCTTCTTGATCGGACCCCCACATATTAAAACCATACCATTATACAACTGTATACAAATCTAAAGTACTACTAATAAGGACAATAGTCTGGTTTAGTACACACTTCTGTTTGAGAAACGTTGAATAATCTGCATTTTCAACAGTCTATGACTTGCTTCTAAAAGTCCAATTCCAGTTTTTAAATGACATGTGTAGAATTTGTTCTTTATCGCAAGTGTTGATAAATCTAGTGTAATAATTATTGGTCGCCGAAAATCAAAAAACCTGTCTCAAAATCAAAATTTTGTCAATAATTCGGAAAATAATGCAATTTCAAGACGAAATCTCTATAAAATGAAACAATGACATTGACCAAAGATTGCGAACCACATATTAAATTGTTTGACGTTTGCAGCCAGAGAAGAGTTCGTGTTTACGGCTCAATGGCTTGGCTGTAGAATGATTTGCACGCCTTTTTGTTTCGTCTATTCTACAACATCTTCAAAATTCTCTTTCCTTTCTCTATAAATACCTTGCACCCAATGTTCCCAAAGATGAAACAGTCAATGTGTTTTTTTTATATTATAATTAAAGAGGTGAGTATCTCCAGCGTGGCCCAAAGATCTGAGAAATGACTAATTTCCCGTTTCTCAAGAACGTCAACAATATTTTCAGGTTATCCGTCCATCAAAAGTATTGATTGTGTTGTTATTTGATTGTAGTTTCTATACCGCCCATAACATGTCGGTAGAGTGTGTTGATCGAATTATTACTATCCAGTTAATGTAGCTTAAAGGTTTTCGCATAGATTGATTCTTACACCATCTGACAATAATAGCATGTCAGTTGTACCTGAAAGGTTACGACTACAATCGATGCTAGCCGATCCCTAGGTACGGAGCTCAGTTCCAGCTGTATCCTTCGATAGAATAATTCATAGCCTCTGATTGAACAGACGAATGTCCCGCGAGACATTCACCATAATAAAGTACTCGTAATCTTTGACGAACCAAAGCATTGAATGAAATAAAAAAATTCACGAACTTCATCAATGACAAATATGATGACATTATACAAAAACTTCAACAAATCATGGACATTCCAAACGACGTCAACAAAATCAAGAAGGAACTGGCGGATAAAGAAAACAGATTGTCTACGGTAGAAATCCACCTGGCGGATATAGAACAAGCAGCCCTGCTGAACACCATTGAGATAAACGGCCTAAAATTACAGGACAACATATCCCCAATCCACGCTGTTAAATGGATCGCTGAATTTGCAGGCGTTACGATGTCCCCAGAAGATAAATACAAAGTCACAACAAACAAAACAAATGATCAAACAAAAATAACGACTAATTTTAAGGATACCACAAAAGCACAAACCATGTTAGCATCCAAACACAGTGACCCGATAAAAAAATTCAACGGAGAAGGAGCCAAATATGTTTATCTTAATGCGGCATTAACCCAATATTACAAAAAACTGCACTGGAACACCAGAAAAAGAGCCCAAGAAAAAGACTACAAATATTTTTGGGTAAAATCGGGAAAAATTCTTGTCAGAAAATCCAAAGACTCAAAGGTTGTGGAAATAAAACACCTAAACGATATATCTAATAAACTGACATAAATACTACTGTACATCTAACACAACCTCACATCATATACTTACACAAATACACACCAACATGGCAGATTACATGGAATATATAGTCTCGGACAATCAACACTACTGTGAAAGTACAAATGGTATTAACCTCTGGACCAACTTCACAAAAAAAAACATAGAATCAAAATACTACACCAAAACATTAGATCGATCAATAAAAAATTTTATGAATTTTTTATATACCTCCAACCGCTTGATAATAATTTTGACGTCATTGTGCTGACAGAATGCTGGTTGAATGACAACTATATACCAAAAACAATCAAAAACTACAATACACACCATACAAGAATACACAAAAACCAAAATGATGGTATAGTTATATATATCAGTGATAATAATAACACAACCATTCAAGAAATAAACATCATAGACTCCAACTGCATACAAATTACATATGAAAAAGAAACAAGTATCCTAGCTATGTACAGATCTCCATCCAAAAACAACATCACAAATTTCTTAACTGAACTTAACAATACATTAAATGATCTCAACAAATACAAAAATATCATCATCATAGGAGACATTAATATAAACACTCTACAAAACGGACACCCACAAAACATAGAATACCTAGCTATACTAGCACAGCATGGACTGGAGCCAATAATAAATGTCCCAACACGAGTTACACAAAACACTAAAAGCTGTATAGATCATATAATGATCAAGACAAAACTAAAAACCAAAACAGTAGTACTTGAAAGCACAATCACTGATCACTACATGAATATGATAGCAATAGACACCGAAAACACTATTTCGAACCAACATAAAATATTTACAAAAAAAATAATTGACTACTCAAACTTAAAAGAAAAACTCCAAAAAATAGACTGGAATACAATATACCAAATAGATTATGTCGAGGAAGCCTGGAATACATTTACAAATACGTTAACGCAAGAAACAAATAATTACACTACAATAAAACATGTAAAACTTACACGCAAAGCAAAAAAAATTAAACTATGGATAACACAAAGAATATTAAACTGTATTCGTAAACGAGACAAAATTCACAAACAAATTAAACAAACACCGTATGACATGGAACAACTTAATTACTATAAAATATATAGAAACATATGCACGAAAATTATTAGAGTTGCTAAGGAGTTGTACTACAGAGAAAAACTTAAAAAAGAAAACAATTACCCAAAGGAAATATGGAGAATATTAAAGGAAGTTACATACACACAAAAATACAAACAAAAAAATACTATCGAACATCTAAATATTAACTCGAAAAAAATAGATGCCAAAACAAATATAGAAATTATGGCAAACCACGTCAATAACTTTTTTGCAACTATAGGGAAAGTTTTAGCGAATCGTAAAAAACACAGCACAAACACACTAACACAAACAAACAGATCAAACATCGATACTTAACCAACACAACACATATTTATATTAAAAACAACTTCGGAAACGGAAATAAACAAAATAATAAATACATTAAAAAACCGGATTGCTCCTGGATTACATGAGATAACAACGGATTGCATTAAAATAATAAAAAATGAAATATTAAAACCTATAACACACCTAATCAACCTTAGCATAACACATGCCTGCTTTCCTAATACTCTTAAAAAAGGACTGGTAATCCCTATTTATAAATCCGGAGATAAAATGGAAATAACTAACTATAGACCAATCACTTTGTTAAACTGACTATCGAAGATTTTCGAAAGACTATTAAAAAACCAAATAATAAAATACCTGGAAGAAAACAAATTAATCTCGGACAAACAATTTGGATTTAGAGAAAAAAGAAGCACAAAAGAAGCTTTGGCAAGTACAATAGATTATATACATAGCAACTTAGATCAAGGGTTTAAATGCATAGTGATATTTCTAGATTTGGCTAAAGCCTTTGATTCAAACTGCCACAAAACACTTTTTAAAAAATTAGAAAATATGGATATCAAAGACAAAGAACTCCAACTATTGAAAAGAGCGAAAAATACATGAGCGACAGAACACAACAAGTAAAAAATAATAACTATACTAGCAAACCACTGCCGATTACACACGGAGTTCCACAAGGAAGCATACTAGGGCCCGTTCTTTTCACAATTTACATGAACTTTGCGGCATGGAAATAGATGGAGAAATAATTAGTTACGCAGACGACACAGTTTTACTATTTAAATCTAAGGATTGGAATAAGGTATATAACATAGCGAATCTAGGAATCACGCAAGTGAAAAATGGTTGGACTCAAATACACTTACACTAAACTTATCGAAAACAAAATTCACAACGTACAGCATAACTAACACAGGACAGCCAAAAAACAATACAAACACCATAAAAATACACGAATGCATAAACACCGACATCTGCGATTGCCCCCCTCTAGAAAAAACAGAACAAATAAAGTATTTGGGAATCGTAATTGACCATAATCTTAGATGGACACATCACATCAAACAAATCACAAATAGACTCCTTAGAACAATACACATTTTCCTAAACATAAGTTACGTATATAAAATAAAACAATTGAAAACAATATATTTTGCATTTTGCCAATCAATAATAGAATATGGAATAATTGCTTGAGGAGGAGCAACAAACGCAGCTATCACTCAAATAGAAAACGATATTAAAGGTAATACTCAAAAAACATAAACTAACCGACACAGACCAAATATTTAAAAGCTGTGACGTACTTGAAATACGCCAATTATATGTTAAAACACTACTAAACTACATTTTCGAATAAAAAAACAAACCCCAACAAACACAAAATATCACTAATAGACCGGTCAGACAAGCGTACAAAGAAAACATAAAAACTCCGACGGCAAACACTACCTTTGGACAAAGACACCATAAATACCACGCTATTAAAGCATTCAACAGTCTTCCACTTGAAACAAAAATTGAGGAAAATAAAAATAAATTCAAACACAAAATAAAAAAATGGTTTAGAGAACAAAAAAGACAATATTACCAAAATTCTATAACATAAAAGAATAAAACATATACACACAACACAAAAAAAATATATAAAACACGCAACACGCACAAACACATAAATCATTATAAATGCCGATTTCCATTCTCTTTTAATATTTTTCTTTTAGTGTGATAATTATATTTCAATCTTTATTTTTAATTTAAATATATCTTTCTTTTAATGTTGTTTTTTATTAAATGTATAAATTCTTATATTATAAAATGGGGGCCTCAGCACGGGTAAACAACCCAGTGAGGCCAACATTACTGAATTAGAATATGAAATATTGTAAAATAATGTATCAACAATAAAAAAATACTCCTGATATGAAGTGTATTTCATACCAAGAAGATAATTATACAATACACCAGTAAATTACACTATTATAATTGCAAATGGTAAAAAAATCATGATTGTGACCAACAGATTTCTGTTTCCAACGAAGTGTGGAGGGATGGAGGATACATGCCTTTCTTCTATAAGATGTACCATAAACCATGCGAGGAGAAAGCGGTTCTGTACTTCATGAAGAACTTTTTCAACGGAAACACGACTTGTTCTGTTAAAAAGGTTTCATTTTTCTATACTTTCGGTTTTGAAAAAAATTTGGTGATTTAAGGTCAACGTTTGTTTGATTCTACAGGATCACATGGTATACATTATTGGACTCGTACTGTAAGAATGATGGCCACAAAATGACTCAATGAACCTTGAAAAGTATAATTTTGATGAAAAATTATCCAATTGATGACCAAAATGCGAGCTATGGGGTAGAGATAATGACCATATTTTTAAATGTCACTAAGAATCAATTTCGAATTTTTCTGTTTAAGATTTTAAGGTCTACCGTGAGGCGTGATGATTTTCAAATAAAGGGTTTTCCAATAAGAGATTTTATTTTGATATTCAAAGAAAAATGCCATTTTTAAATATAAATGATTGAATGTTTATTTTATTATAAAGAGAAAGGTATGCCGTTATATATAGTGAAAAATAACATCAGTCAAATGATCACCACGAACACGCCTAGAGGACCATATTCATGAAATTTTCCATAACCAAATCGCAAAGTGGCTGCCTTATGTCCTCGATAGCCTCACGAATTCCATCTTTGAGGTCTTGAATCAACGCTGGGCTGTTGACGTGGACCTTTTCTTTCACGTGGCTCCAAAGGAAGAAGTCGCAAGGTGTTAAATCACAAGATCTCGGTGGCCGATTGTGATCACCTCTTCGAGAGATAACACGGTCCGGAAACTTTTCCCGTAAAAGATCAATGGTTTCGTTGCTCATGTGGCACGTAGCGCCGTCTTGTTGAAAGTAAACGTTGTCCAGATCAATACCATCCAATTCCGGCCATAAAAATCATTAATCATTTCTCGATAGCTCTTTGAATATCATAATAACACCTCTTATTGGAAAACCCTGTACTTTTAAACTGTCATAAAATAAGAATTCCCAGCATGTTGTTTTCTGACATTTACGTTTATTTATTTTAAGGGTATCTAGTGATTTCAATAATGTCAATACTGTAAAAACATTAAATTTATCACTAATAAGGAGTCATGTATAATACAATTCCACAGTTTGGACTCCAAATTATGAGGTTCATTCACATGCGATTGAAAGAATCCAAAATAAATTTATAAGATATGTAAATTTTAAAATGGGCATTCCTAGAGAAAACCTAAATTACGATAACGTACTTTGTTCTTTAAATTTAATAAAATTATCTGATGGTAGAATCATTTCCAATTTAACCTGTTTGTATAAAACCATTAATTCAATGTTTGATACCCCTGATTTATTATATGTACCTAATCTCTTTTCATACTCCAAGCAGGTCAGTTACAAGACAGTACCTACCGTATTATTGTAGCAATTTTACATCAATGTCCCAATATTACACTCCTCTGCGACGGATTCAACGGCTATGAAACAAATACTCCGATGTTGTTGATATATTTAGTACATCAATTTCAATATATAAGCATACCTTATTGTTTTTTTATCAAGTAGGGGAAAATTTTGATAAAGCTATTTAAATTGACAGTATTACAGTATTTTGCACGTTAACAGTATTTTGTCGGCTGAAAGAAAAAAAAAAGATTTATTTTTATATTTTGTACCTATTTACTGCGTGGATCAAATTCAATAATATTTTTATTTATACATGTGTTTTAAACAGTCATTTCCTGCACTATTTACGAGTATAATTTCGTAAATGTTGTTTAATATGTATGTATTTAATATACCGGTCAGTGGTTGAGTGGGCATAGCGCTTGGGTCTCACCCGAGCGTCGCGTGTTCGATTCCTCGGCTGGCTAAGTCCTCCATCACAACACAAGCAACATTTTCGGCTTTCTGTGGTGGTAGTAGGAGATTTTCAAACATTGTTGGGTAATTCGTAACCTGGGAATGTTTGTCTTTCTTTTAAAAATTAAAAAAAAAAAAAAAAAAAAAAAATGTAAAAGCCTTAATAGGCGTAAAATAAAATAAATAATACAACGATGTTTGCGGTGGGATAACAACATCACCAAGGGATTTCGGTAACTTTGATTTTTACTCTATTGACAAACAATGCAACATATCTCTTCTAATTACTTTAAGTAATTGATTACAATGATAATAATCGTTACTAAATAAAGAAACATTAAATCCCTTAAAAAATCTGCAGCAATTATATTCAACACCAAACCGAGATGAACTGATTGAGATCTCGATTTTCGAACAAATCCGTCGTTCCTCATTCACCTAACGTTGCCCAAACGGGTGGCTATAAAGTTCCTTTAGTTGTACACAGAACAAACAGATGATCCGTTTGAGTTATGACAAAAAAAAATCAAATTGTGGCTTTGTTTCAGGGAAACTACACAGTTGATAACGTGAGCCCAACTGTGATCTTGAAGGACATTATAGGAACCAGTTTCTTCTACGAGAGGATATCCCTGACTATAACGGCGCACACAAGAAAGGGTTACATCTCATGTATAAGATTCCTGTGCGAGTCAAAACCACTTCCCAAGAAAAGGCAAATGACGAGATATAACAGCAAGACAACTAATTAATTTTGATTTGATTACACCTTCACAGATTGGAGTTCCATGACAAAACAGAACAGTTACAAGACAGAACATTGAAGAAAACGATGAAAAATTTAGAAAAAAAACATACCCAACGTTACATAATCTAACCTTAGTATTCTTTAATCGTATTTCGTTTTGTCATTGGTCTGTTTATCCAATCTGTTTATAATTTAACCTAATCTAATCTTATTCTGTTTTGTCATTGTTCTTTTTTTATATTTGTGAAGTCATTTAATAAAAATTAGGTATTTGAAATAATCTTGAGTGATTTTTAAATTTTTTTATTAATATTGAGAATTTTAGAACTTCTTAACTGACTCTACGGCAAGAGGTATTTCTGACAGCATACGAAGTAGTCTGGTTTTGGTTGAGTGGAACTTTTTGTACCCAGATTGACGATTTGTGAATAATTTATTTGAATTCAAGTGACTGGTTATTTGTGCAGCAGAAATCTTCTCCGGGATTTTGAAATGAAAAGTATGTTTGAAAAGGGTCGATAATTACCTAGGTTATGGGACTTTTCAGTATTAGTAACTACTGCCGACTTGAGTGGTTCAGGAAAGTCACCTTTGCTGAGTGATTTATTAAGAACGTGAACTAGGAATTGTTTTAATAACCATGTCGGCATAGGACTGCTTATAAGGATAGCTTGAAATTTATTTATTCTTTACTTCTTCCAGCATTATGGGTTTGGAGGAAGACAAAATTCCTTCAGAATTAACATTGAATATTGGCGGAGGTGCGTGGGATGAGTAAGATTGAGTAAGATTTCACATTTGAAAAATAATCTTTTCTGAACCATATTCAAAATTAGCCATCTAGTTAAAGTTATCCATCTAGTTAAAGTTTGCCATCTAATCAAAGTTAACCATCTTGTCAAAGTTAACCATCTTGTCAAATTTTGCCATCTAGTCAAAATTAACCATCTAGTCAAAGTTTTCCATCTAGTCAAAGTTATCCATCTAGTCAAAGTTTGCCATCTGGTTAAAGTTTTGCATCTATTCAAATTTTTCCATCTAGTCAAAGTAAGGCTTGCTTAAATAATAATGTGGAATTAATGCTGAATATTTTCGAAAACAGAAATGCAACGCACAAACAAGTTTACAGACATATTAAATGGAAAACGGTCGAGTTAATGAAAAGTTAATGAGTTAACTCAATATATAATGAGCCCCATTTCTACGCAGGGTTAGGCTGAAAGGATGTTAGATATCCTAGTAAATGGAATGTGTTATAAGAAAGTTGGAACACGTGTTCATAAAAATTATAATATTTTCGAATTTCGTCTTTTTCACAATTAGCTTTAACATTTGAGATTCAGCAGATTCAGAAAAATCTGCTGAATTATAAAATCCTGTTAAAAACGTGATGGCACGCTATTTCCCAACAAAATATAAGTTAGTTCAGAATATGTCGGAGCACGCGTTCTTGCATCTACATCCTAATAACACATTCGTATTTCATTTTTAGTTATTTAAGAAATCTGTCAATTTATTCTAAAGGCCTGCAGTCCTGTTTTCAACAGGAATACAATTAATTTTACCAGATTTCCAATAAAATTGCAATATTTTATAACAGTAAGTTTTTTCCGTGTGAAATTGCAAACTCGAAATATAGTAGTCACTAGACTGTTATTATGTATCGGATAGCAGCTGAACGAAGAGATACTGGTCAACCTTGAAAGCTCTAATGTAAATTACACTGTTATCTTGCTCATGCTAAACTTCAGTCGCATTGTTTGTTACATAAAGGGGACTAGCAGTTAGACAGCGAATAACAGTGAAGGTCAGTCAGAAATTAACAATTTCAATGGAAAACTAGACAACTTTAAAAAAATTAATAGGGCATGACATCGAGATTGTTGCAGCGTCACCCTAAATAATAATCAGATTATCTCCTTGTATTGAAATTTATTTATCATTACCTGTATTTAACCTGCATTATGTTAATTTCACAATAATTTTGAGCATTTTATTTAAATAGCTGAAATTTGAACAAGACTTTTGATATTTTTTACTCTTTATTTAAACATCTAACCAGTTAAGACCTGTTTTGGAGTATTCCGAAATAATTGAAAAATGTTCAATATTATTTTTCTGGTTTCTTTGGGAAGTTTTGGAATGGCAACAGAAGCTAAACGCAAAACGGATTTCACCAATAGCAGATTTGTGAGTACTAAAATATTAAAATTTACAAATATAAAATATTACTCTACAGCCGGTACCTCGACCCATCGGCTTGCGTCGTAGTGAGAGGGATATATTCAGACATCGGTCACTCCTGGAAACACTGATCCCTAGATTCTTACCCAACCGTCATAATTTTTATCTTCCCAGAAGCTCCTTTCCTTAAAAAAGACCCACCACTCAGCATATCTTAATATGACATAGGCCCAGAAAGAAATTTTATTCCCCAGAGCCTCCATTCTGGGATTATTTAAACAAAATGTAAATGCATAACTATATATAGAGAGAGAATTTTCTTCTATTTTGAACGTCAGATGTGCAAAATTTCATCAAAAAGTTTGAAAATTCTGCTATAAGGCGTGAAAAAGGGGTGGTTTTTCTAAATCACGAATCTCTTCTTTTGAAGGTCAATTTGTTGTGCCGAATTTCATCAATCTCAGAATTAAACTTTATATTTATTTAAAAAAGAAACCCACACAGGGAAACTCTTCTTTTTTATAAATTAATTGGCCACCTACGTAATTCTTGGGGATACTTTATGGAGGGTCTTTATCAAGGAACTTGGGAAAAAAAACAATTTTGTAAATTCTACGACCAGTTCTCATATTATAGCAAATGTGAACATTTTTTCTAGGGGCCTTTCTACATGGTCACACGCAACGTAGAGAAGTGTCATGTGCCTGGCCCGGTGGATACAGAGAACGAATGTAACCACAACCTCTCTGTCTACAAGATAAACCGTTTCAGAGAGGGATTCCGCGGAACGGTGTTCATATTATAGGACCTTCCCAGGTTTACCGTGCGTAACTTCATATAAATCCTTTTTTGAATTAGAATTTTCTCGTATAGGGTTGATGGTATTCCACATGTTACTATTAATATATTGATGATCATGCATGTTGTTTCATTTATGTGTAATTATAGTTTTAGAATATCTAAGAATGGGGTGTTTCCCAGAAATTAAAATCAATTCGTCATACCGTAATTGGGGAAACCTTAGTCTCACAGGCTCCAGGCGCAGCGGTTGGAAGCAGTTGGGACACTTGCTATTCACATAAAAAGTACGGTGTTGGTAAATGGCCAATTAGCGCCATTTTGCATTCTCACTTCGCTGTGATCCCGATTATATCCACCCTTAAAATTAAACATGTTTTTAATTGGATACAACTGATAAACTACCATTGATCGTAAATTTATGATAAAGAAAGTATAAAATTTATTTAAGGCCCTAAATATATTATATCCATTTCAGCTGTTGTAAAATTGTGATCAGCTAAAAAGCGTGACTATTTAAATATTTCCAAAAAATTACTTATCAGAGGAACAAAGAAAGATATGAAATTTAAATGCTCAAGTCCCACGACTGCGGGTAACAGCTGACGCGTATGGTAATAAGAACGTGTCATCTCATAAAAATGTGAGAACAGATCAACAATTATTTTCAGTATAATGTTTTTTGTTATAAGTCTCTGCTGTCCGATATAGTGCTAATTAGCGGTTTGATGACAAGGTTACATTTGAACATTTCCGAAACGCCCTAACCAGTGATATTTATGAAGTGAACACTTCTGCTTCCTGGTGTCCCTGTCTTCAAATAGTATCTGTGTATTACGCACTATGCAAGCCTTAGAGAATCAACCGCTTCTTTGAAACGGCTGCACTTCTGTCAGCTTCCTGCTACCTCCTTCCAGTAACTCCAGTTCATAATGTTCAAGAACGCGGTAATCATCTCTACATCGTCTAATCATCTAAGCTTATTTAACAGAAGTCTCTTTGGTGGTTGCTCATGATTCAAAATATAGCGACTTTTCAGTACCCCAAGGCACGGTTTTGGGACCATTGTTATTTATTATACATGTCAATGATATATTCTATATTTCCAAATATGGAGACATTGTCTCTTACTCTGACGATACAGTCCTATTACTAAAAGCAAACACCTGGTCTGAATTGAATAATATGGTCTGATAACAATCTGATCTTCTTTTCTTTCCATCAATGCTACAAGTGTTGACCAACTTGAACGGATTAGTTCAGTTTTGCTTACTTTCATACTGTTTTTTATTAATAAACGAATGGTTTGCACAAATTTATTTGCGTTTTTAATTCAGCAGGACTGAGAGGTATGCCATTTACATGAGATAAGGATTGTATCGGTGATTCAATCCAGTATTGTATTTGTAAGATTTTTAACGGAAAAACTATTTATTCACTTTCATATTCCGTGCGCACAAGCGTAAACCAACAATTGACTTTTGATAATCTGACAAATCGCATAAATCTGACGTGGAATACTTCGAAACGCCATAATTTCCGCTAACAGTTGTGCAAGCTGTCATGTGCGAAGCCATCTTGGATACTCAGTTAGTTAAGTGTGGCTGGAGAACTAATGTAAGAATGCTTGTATCTGATTGGTTCACGATGCTAAAAAATTTCTGTGATTGGTCAATCAACATAGTTCTCTCTGGCCGACAAAGATTATGTTTTGGTGCCCTCATTTCAAGCTCTATGTCAGAAACTGCAAAAAGTGAGTTTGTACACGATGGTTTAAGAAGATCCAATTCATCTTGATATGTTAAAGCATAACTTTCAAAAAGTGTTTTTTCTTAAAATAATTAAATTAGCGCCATCTGTAAACGAGCAGTTTATGAATAGTTTCAAGTCTCTGAAATTATGGACAATGAAGTCCAACATTTTAAGTCTTAATTAGTTTTTTATAGGGTTGATGTACGAAAGAAAATTTAATTTGGGATCGAGAATAATGCTAAGAATCTCTAATTTTTTCCTGGGAAGATCCACTGTAAGTTTTCTCTCTGGAATCATGGTTAGTTTTTTGAGAGGGATTTTGGTCTGCTGGAATTAAATTCTCAGTACAAGACCAAGTCACCCCAAATGCAACTTTTCGTAGAAGAGTAGCTGGGTTACGATGTTAAAATACCATATTTTTTCTTAAAACTATTTAAGTAATTTATTTTCAGAGTACATTAACAGCAGACCTGTGGAGAGACGGAGGTTTCAAACCTTTCTACAGTATCGTGTTTGAGAATGGCTCTCAAGATGGCATTTCTTGGAAAGTCGTCAAAAAATTCTTCAATCTTGACAATAGTGGTCATATCAAAAAGTGGGTTCATTTCTATGTGCATAATTGTGTGTGTTTTTTTTCAATATTTAGTATATTATTAAACAACGTATTTAAAATTTTCAGGGCAACTACAGACTCAACGGCTTCGAACCTTACCAGATGATGAAAAACCTCATTGGTGAGAGCTTCTTCTACGAGAGAATGTCTATGTCTATCGCATGGACCACCAAGAAAGGGTTAATCAGTTGTGTGAAACTCTACTGCGAATCAATGCCGATGTTAAAGAATCTGCGACTCCCCAAAAACAAGACTAAACCAGCAAATTAAAATTCATGTAGGGTAAGAGCAAGAGAGACGCCACCCATTTAGGGAGAGTGACTAAAACGAAAATACCATTACCAAAAATAATAAAAAATGTGTGGGTGAGATGCCAGACCTTGAACGTGATATTTGATGCATCTTATAAGTCTGTTTGTTTTTAATGTTATTATTTTATCATTTTATTTTATTATTTTAAATAATCTTTTTTTATTATTGAGTTTATTTTAACCATTTATGTATCCAAACTTACTTTTTATTAATAATTACATACATACATACATTACATTTTAATTATTTGTTGCATTTTCTTTAGATTAATATTTTTCCACAATACAGCTTGAATTTCAAGTGGTGCAGACTGATCATTATATTCCTTTGTGTACTAAACTATTATCTAACCTTATAATCTAACCCATGTGTCGATAATCTACGCGAATATCGCACACCATGTTCAGCCTATTCCTCTGCACTAACAGTAAGACAGTCCTTTTAATAAACCGGGTTCACCAAGTTCATCCATACGTGTCTTTTTATTTTTATTTTTGTTCATTGCAGAAACAAACAGTACATAATTACATAGATGACAATAGTTACAAAGTTATAAAAGTTAGTACAATAATTGGTACCAATGACATATTGCTGACATATATACATATGAGGTATATTATAGATTTAACGGTTAAGTTACATTTTTAAGTTAAGTTAATTAGTGTGCTGGGGAAGAAGAGAGGTGTGTGTGAGAGTTTGTGTGTGTGTACGTGTGCATGTGTGTCTGTGTGTGGTTGTATGTGTTATGTTGCCGAATTCAGTGTGCTAAAAAAGTTTTTCTTAAATAGAGGGAGAGAATCAAAAAATATATCGGTATTTGTGCTTGTTTGAATTGAGTTGAATGTTTGAAGGATGCGAGAAATAGGGGAATTTACTAGTTGTGTAAAAAAGGTTGGTGTGTAGAGTTCTTTTAGATGGGGTGTGAAAATTTATTTGGGATAGTAGTTCTGAGCAGTCTATTTCGTTGTGTATTATTTTATGGAGAAATGTCATGTCAGCTACAAAAATTTTCGAATTTTCATGGACACGTGTTCGTGTTAATAATTTCAAAATTTACTAATATATTATCAGGAAACCTATTCATTTCCGTTTTAACCAGAATTATCAATTTTTTGAAGAAATTCTTAATAAAAAAATGAAACGAGGTTGTTTCAGAGCAACCGTTCCTTCCTCTGGGCAAAATATATACTATCTTAACATTACAAAACAATGGGTGAACATTATATATTGTAGGCGTGACTAGGGATTAGTGAAGAGTGGGGCTCGGGATGGGATGGAACGTACGTTGAAAGGGGAACTGTCTAAGATGGGACTGTGCGATAATATTTTTCATTTATTTAATATTTTTTTATGATAAACTAATGTGTATAAGACGAGGTATGCATAGGACAAAGGATTACAAACCATTATAAACAATAATTAGTCGCCTGAAATATCAATACAAATTGAAAATATCTCCCGAGTAAAATAAATGCCGCCGATGGGAATTGAACCCGCGCCTTTTGATGTCCGGTCAGACGCTCTGAACCACTGAGCCACGTCGGCTTATTTCCAACCCGCCAAATAATTCAATATGTACTAGTACTTCAATCAACAATTACTGCTTATTATAAGGCGACTAATTATTGCTTATAATATTTTTTGTTTTTTTTTTTTATCAGGGATTTCTTTATTCCTAAAGCTTTTAAGTTATCTAATCATTTTCTTTTATAATTAATATGAAGGATATTTATCCCTGTAATTTTTTCAAAACTTTGGTTGTTGGCAATGATATGGTTGGCAAAATCATTTAAGGCACCTTAAATGTTATTTTATTGTAATGTTGAACTTACAAGTTGGCGCTTATAATGGTTATACTATTTTGAAACATTAGTGTGCTACTATCTGATCAATCTACGTCGAAATTATGTTTACCTAATTGAGACAAATTAGGTAAAGTTGATCGGTTTGCGAATGTACAATAAATGGTTTGATTGTTGATCATTAGTCATCAGGATGTTGGAATATTAAGCCAGGTTCAATATGAAATTCTGTGCTCTTATTGGTTTTATCGGCGCTTCGTCATTTTTTATAGTTGGGATCAGATCTGGGCCCCCTGGTAATGTCGAGAAATTTGTAAGTAACCATCATTTTAAAATTACCGGTCAGTGGCTGAGTTGGCATCGCGTCTGGGTCTCACAAGCAACAATTTTCGCTTACTGCAATACCGTTGCGTAGCGTAGGAGATTTAAAAATTATTCAGGTTATTCGTAACCCGGAAATGTTTTGTCTTTCTTTTAAAAAAAGATTATTTGAACTTTTTATTTATTAGAATATAAAATTTTAATCGAATACTAAACACTCGAGCGATGGGTATTTTATTTTCGATTTAATTATTATCACTCCTTAAAATATTTATACAGAAACATACATCGCTCAAGACGTTTTTAAAACCCGTAATATGCCAAAAATCGTTCGAATTAAATTTTCATCCTTGAACTATTGGGGCGTGCGGTGATCTTATATTTTATTTTTTTTTATCCAAAACTGTAAGTTTAAATATTTTATTATCTCTTTTTATCCAAAACTGTACGATTAAAAAATGTGAATGCTTGCTGTTAAAATTATTTCTGAAATAAAATGGACGCTTTACTTTTAGAGTTTAATCTATACTTAATGAAATAATTAAATTAATTTATGTATATTTCAGAGTGTAAAATACTATAAGTATCCCTCTGATGTAAGACCAAAATTCATAATTTAAACGTTTCCTGAAATGGTTTTAGCCGTGTTTGGTGACCAGCCAGGAACTTTTTTCCACTTTTCTCTTCCCCATCTCCATCCCTTCTCCACTAACTTCAGCCTCACAACATATTCCAATTTCGGATGTCAATGGCTCCAGATGTTTGGGAGCAGTTGGGACTTTAGTGAAAAAATCAATGCAAAAGTCAAATAATAGAGTCGAAATAATTCTGGCAGTACGTACGTATTTGAACATATAATATCACAGGTTAGTTTGGGATAAGACAGACAATTTTCTTTGATAGAAGCCTATTTTTCTGTGGTCTGTTAAAAAACCAATGTTCCATGTCGCAAAATTAATATAAATGTATTTAAGATGTTTTTAGTTGTTGCCTCAATACCAGAACCGCCATTGGACATTACAGAAAATAAGAAATTAATAGAAAATATATTTAATATTTGGGTTATTTTACAAAAAAATATTATTAATAATTCATGAAGTGATATACTTAAGGTGCGTTTCAGATTAAAAATAACTCGAAAAATTTCAAATATAATCTCAATTTCCAAAAACGTCTTGAACGATCGCTTTCCATAGTGTGCCAAATTTATACAACTTAAAAATATGGCATAAAATGTGAAATCTAGGTGGAGTCGTTGACTTTAAACCATAGTAAGCAGTTAGTATATGTTTCCATATTAATATTTTGAGGAATTATATTAATTATATCTGAAACCCATCGCTCGAGTGGGTATATGGGTACTATAGGCATAAATATGAAATGAATCCACCCCTTCTTTCGGCCGCCTATGTGCACAGCACACATTACACATAAGGATGCTTCGCCCCTGTCCATTGTTCCCATAACGCCAAGGGCACGATATGGCCAACTTGTTTACTCCTGGGGTTAAATCGAAACTATTCGAACAGCCAACCCCAAAATAGCGTCATTAGCAAAGGTCAGTCGGGAAATTAAACCGTTTGGTCGGGATCGTGAAACTGGACGCCCGTTTCTAATTTCATTGGTCCTTTAAGCCCAGTACGGTCCTGTGTTAATGTACATTTTAGATGGACACTAGAGTCTTCTAGTTGTAACTACTTGTTGGTTGTTATTTCAAACTTAGTAAATCAGGAGTTAAGCTACAAACGGCAAACAAACGGCAAACAAACGGCATACAATCGGATTAATAAATTTGAGGACTCTGGTGAAACCCGACCATTTCAACATTGCATAAACGCATGTCTAAATGTATGTAAGAGATTATGCTGATCAGTAAATGAGCATGTCTGCTTTGTTATTATGTATTTTTACCAGTTACCTTCCTGATAGTAACTTGTACAATAGAGCGACAATAAACAGTCTAAATAGTATGCCTGCACTTAGTCAACCGATCACTTATACTACTCAAAGATCATCCAGTAATTATCATAAAGAAGAAGTGTCAAAAGTAAAACACTAAGGATGGAAAATGAGACTCTTGATCATGTTTTCTTTAATTGTAAAAATCATTCATCTTTCAAAGGCATTTATCGTTTACTTATAAAAATCACCCACCAATCTCCCCTTAGTATTCCTTATTTACTTTCTCTCAACAATTCTCGCATTTTCTCAGTTCTATACAAGTTCATAGACTTGAATGACTTCAATATTTGAGATTTCCTATTCCCGTATAGATTTCCCATAAAATTATAACCATCTCCCCTAACTTTAATGGCACATAGCACTCTTTTTAGGGTGAATTGCCTAATACAAAAAAAAACACTAAGGTATTACGAATTGGAAAATCACAAATTGGCGCAATCGATATAGGAATAACAAAAACGCAAAATTATCACTGAGCATAAAAAAATATTAAAACAGATTTTTTAAGATCGAGGGGTCTGGGGTCTCTGAATTTTTTTCATTACAAGTGATCTTTTACTCCTGTAAACCTTATATTGAATTTCTCCAAGTAGGTATACAACATGATAATTTGTGGCGAAATCGACAAATTAAGATTTTTTTTTCTTTTTTTATCGTGGGCTAAGAATTTTAGTAAACACTAGCGCAGACCCGTGATAAATCACGGGATATTATAATTGTAGGATTTGTGAAGCTGAAAGTATTTGTAAATATTTGCCTCGGGATCGTTCAACTTTAAAAAATAATAAATAATGTAAAATTTTCTTCACAATACAATTGTTGACAAATTAAAGAGACAATCAGAAATAAACCTTTCGAATGAACGCCGGTAGTAAAATCACGAAATCTATGAAATATAAAAAAAAGGTTTAAACATATTTCATGGATTGGATATCTCCAAGGTCTTTGACAGAGACTGGCACAGGGCACTTGTCGGTAAGTTACCATCGTATAGGATCGAAAAGATTGCTGGCTTTCTCAGAGTAAGGACAATTCAAACCGTAGCTGACGGCTCTTTTTTCTCTCCACGCAAAATCAATGCGGAGGTGCCACAAGGATCTGTGCTGTCGCCGACGCTGTTTTTGTTGCCCATGAACGAACTCGTTGAATTTGCACTAATTCATTGCTATGCTGAGGATAACTCCCTTTACGTTGGTTATTTTTTGACGAGCCTCATTCCACTTATGATGTTCATACAGCTCGCTAAGTTTTTACACAAAAAGTTGACCACCAGCTCAAGGGGATTCGTGCCTGGGGTCAACCTGGTCAGTTTCAACATCTCCAAAACTCAAGCGTGTCTGATTTCGCCAAAAAGAAAGATCAATGACTGTCTGGTTCAATTTGATGGAAGTACCCTCACTATCAAAGACTCCATTGAAATGCTTGGAGTAAATATATCAGACCGGCTCAAGTATCGGGGCTTTATAGAACCTCGAGTAAATCTGGCTTCCAAGAAACTGGGCGTCCTGTATGAGACTAGCAGATTCTTCCATAGTCATACAATTGAATTTGGAAGCTACCTCTAGGCTGGAGCCCCACAATACTCAATAAGCCCACTGATTCTCCGCAAACGAGGGTCGTCCGTCTGATTGACAATTCGCTGTTAACAGACCGATTGTCATCTCTAATACACAGACAAAAAGTGGGCATGCTGAGTCTGTTCTACAGGTATTTTAATAGAGCCTGCTCTAAGGAGCTAGCAGCATTGATCCCCGGTGCACCAGTGCAACTTGACGTACACGAGTGGAACACCCGTTCTCTGTTTCTCACGGGCCGCTTCTTCGACTCGTTTTTGTGTATTTGAAACGAGCTATCGGCATCTGTTTTTCCTCCTTCACATAATCCGGGCCTCTTCAAGACCCGCATTAATAAAGCATAGAAATTTGTATTTTTAATTATTTCAATAAGCGAAACTCGTTTCGTAAAGTCGGTACCTGGAAATTGTTTGCAAGCCGAGCGTTATGGAACTAAATATTACCGTACGACAATATACGAGTACTATTTCGTCCGGTTAATAATTTTTTTTTCAGGGTCCTTTCCATATCATAACGCGCAGCGTCGACCTATGCAACATTCCTGGTCCAGTAGACACTGAAAATCAATGCATCCACAATATGGCAGTCTACAAGATAAACAGGGTCCAGGAGGTATTTCGCGGTAAAGTCGAGATTCCACACGATCTGAACAACATTACCGTAAGAATTCATACATTATAAGAGTACCTGTTCATTGTTCTTGTTTCTACTGCAACGGGGAGGTAAATGCTCAAACATTGCCTCCATTTAGTACATCACATTTTCTACAGAAAAATGTTTTTCTTAGAAGCAACAGTACTATTTAGTATTAGATAGTCTACAAATTGGTGATTAGAGGCTTCATCCCTACTGGAGGATTGCGGAGGAATCTCTTTGAATTGAAAGAAGTCGTATTTGCGATCAATTGAATTCGTTCAAGCTTGGAAATTTCCAATATCACAAGTTATGGCTAAAAACCGCATCAATTATTTAACTCTTTTTTAGTGTCAAAATGCAAGTAGATGCGGACTGCTAATGTATATTAAAGTTAGTATTTCAATTTATTCATATTTTTATTTAACCGTTTGATGTTTGACTATTGAGAATATCAATCGATTGACAGATCCACCAGTATTACCAATTTATTTCGTCTTATCGGTTTTGCTATCGACGACGCAACCGTGTATCGATATAAAGTCGTCGGAAATTAAACTATAAAAATACCAATCTTCAAGGCCTGCCAGGGCAAATTCGGCCATTTCTTCACTTATTTCGTTAAGATTCCCACTTTATTTTAGAGAATTTACTTAGGCAAATTCGATGAAGCGGGGCAGTTCTTTGCATGTTTTTGCAGACGCGTTCTTCACTTAACGTCGTTCAGATTCAAACTTTATTTTAGGGTGTTGTGTCGTCTTAAGATTTAGAAAGGATAATTAGAATTTTACAGGATTATTTGTATGATTTTCAGGTGGAAGTAAGGGAAGCAGTTTTTTTTCAATGATTTATATTACAAATATTTCTTGATGAAGCTTAATTTCAGTTTTTAATAATTTAATTCTTTTAATTATTATATTAATTTACAATACTAAACATTTTCCCTGGAATAATGGTGTTAGGCAAACAATTTTTTTAGTTAAGGGCATGCTAATATATATTTAAGTCTAGTATATGTAGATGAGAAGTTAGGGATAGCGGAAGAAGACATGGCACGATCAAATGAATCAAATGCTAGTATTTTGTCCTCTATTCTTCTAAGTTGGAATTTATTAATTCCTCTATTCTTGACATGAGTCAAGAGTCATAATAACATAAAACGATATGTTATATGAATGTGAATGAATAAAGAAGTTTGTGTGTGCCGCGACAGAGTTGTGTGGCAGTCTATTATCTCTGCCTACTCCTGCAAACAAACGGCATGATGGTTACTTAGTTGATTAGATGAGATTTTAATGTTTTTTTTTCCTCATTAGAGTTTTGTTTCTGCGGACATATGGAGGGACGGAGGCTACAAACCATTCTTCAGCAAGACGTATAGAAAATCGTGCGAAGGGGGGCTTATCTCTTTCTTCATCAAGAACTTTTTTAAGGTGGACAAGAGATGTATCATTAGGAAGGTACAGACAGTTTATTTAATATGTAAATTTTAAATGGTCGACCAGAAAAAAGGGAAATCAGATGGCAATAGAGAGGCCCGTTGCCATATTCATAAAACAAGAAGCTTTTGAATTATCGGATCAGTAACGTTTCATGGCCAAACTCACTGGGAGTTCAATCGCAGATTAAAAAAGTAAAAAAACTTTCCTCCTGTGTCCCAAAATGTCACTGAATTCAGAAAATATTGTCATGTAATGTGTGTGCTTTTTCCGGCTTAGAAAATCCCCTAGATATATGATGAAAAAAAAAATATATTAATGTATTACATAAATTAGATCTCGGGGGCATTAGCATGATTTTAAGAAACGGTGGCGTGATAGTAAGTTAGTTTGCTAGTTATATAGTCTTCAGCGATTAACGACTTTAAAACAAGATATATTTCTATGATTAATTAATCACAATATATTCGCATTAAGTTTTAAATGTGAAAATGTCAATTGCCAAATTAAAAGTACGATAAGAACAGGTTGATTCTTGAAAATTCCATTCAAATTTGTTGTTATCTAATTCTCTAGTCGCTGAGCACCCTTTAAACTCTTAGATGTCCAAGTTTTGCATGTCTACCGCTCTAGCGCCACTGATATATTTTGTACAAACTATTTCTGGTTTCTATCATACAAAAACTCCCATATGTGCTTATTTAGTAACGCACATATGGGATTCAATTCAAATACGCTCACGGGCAGTATTATTTGGACGGATGGTTTTATAGCACCGAATTTTAGCACAAACCATAGACATAACAAAATGCCCTGACGCAAAATCTGGGTATGATTTCGACTTCTAGAAGCAAAACTACGTGACCATCTTTTTGGCACCATGAAAATTCGAAAATAGTTTGAATAAACTATCAGTCGTTCGTTAACCAGACCCTGCGCAGAAAAGTAAAGTTCGCTAAAGTGAGGTGACTGAATGATTGTTTTTAACCAAACTGTCTACAAATTGGGTTGCGTAGAAACTCAAAAATGAATGAGGTATGTAAATTGAAACACATTTGTAATAGTGAAACAAAATACCTATGCGTTTTTATTCTTAACAGGAGGTAGCCGTGTTGCGCTACCTCCTTATTTAGCCAACGTTTCGGACAACAAGACAGTTTCTATCATCAGACCAGATGTGGTAGGGCAGATACGATGATGGGCACTATAATGCTGTCCAAAAAGATGGCTGAAGAAGGAAGTAACGCAAGATGGCATAGTAATATAAATCAAATGAATACATTTGGTGATGAAAATCTCAAATAAAATCAAGCCCGAACTGTTCTTTATCTGATTCGGGATTTGCATTATGAGCTGATGATTTTATTTTCAAAGACCGAATACTGAAAGAACAATGCGAAAGTACTTTCCGATTCATTTATTGCCGAGGGAGACCGTTCCGCCACCTTTCGCCTCGCGCAACATGGTATGTTCCCCCTACCCTCATTGGCAGGTCTATTATTTTGCATTGAGTCCTATTTACCACAAAGGTTCAAGCAAGGCTAAAGAACAAGTGGAAGGTTTCCTCTAAAACTAATCTTCTTCCATATTTTCAGGGGAACTACACCATAGACAACGTAAATCCAACGGAGATGATGAAACAAGTTATTGGCAATAACTTCTTTTATGAGAAGATATCCTTAACTCTGGCCACGTACACAAAGAAAGGCTTAATTTGTTGCGTTAAGTTAGCCTTCGAGTCAAAACCGCCATCAAAAAAGAAAATTAGATACAATAACAGGACAATGAATTGAAATACACATATCAAAACGTAGAAAATTTAATACATTAACAGGACAATTAATTTAAATACACTTATTCCAGATGCAAAAAAATAGATACAATAACAGGACAATGAATTAAAATATTTAGTTTTGGGAAAAGAAAACGAACGATGAGATTAATATCGAATTGTTCATGGTCACTCTGCACCTTCGATATCAACAATTAAATATTGTGCATACGCAATGTCAAACTTCTATGTTTTTGCCCTACGAATCGGTTCCTCATCCACCATATTCTCCAGATTTCGCCCTATACTCTTGTTTATTTCCAAACATTAAGAAATGGCTTGGTGGTAAAAGATTTGGGCCGAATGAGGAGGTAATCGCTGAAACAGAGGCCTATTTTTAGGGCTTGGAGAAATCACATTATTCGGAGGGAATCGATTACTAAATTGACTTTTGCCCAAAAAAGTTGTGTTTTCTCGCCTAGGCCAATTACTTTCAACCACCCCTTACATACGTGGGTTGTAGCGATGAGTCGTTCAATTGAGCTACATCTTTTTGATGTGGTGTATTTTCCGATAAACCGTACCACGGCTTTCTTTTATCAGGAGGAATTTTAGAAAAATAAATCAAATCATTCAAGTAATAATTGTTATTATTTACTCAGAGAGGTGAACGGCATTTGAAGTCCGATGTCTGGACTTCCGAACTCACGGCTCCCGTTCAGGTCGTTCAATTGAGTTGACTCTTTGACCCGTACGAAAATATTGAGGTGGTACCGTGGCTCCCGTTCTTAATAAAATGAGTCTTGATCCATCATGGCTACATGGTATATATTTTTTGTTTCATACACTGATATTTAATACGCTGCAATCCAAATAAAATGCCTTGATGTTGATTATCAGTATGTATTACATAGGTGCTAACCCTGTCTTTTCAATACATTTAAACAATTTTAGTATCATCAAACATAAAAATCTTTTCCGCAAAACTATATGTTGTTAATATTGCTTCTTCTTCCAAAAATAAACACATTTCTTGTGGAATCACACTTTTACATATATCATTTCTGAATACTGTTAAAATTAATTTATGTCAAGTCATTATAAATGCATTTGAATAATGGGTTTGTAATTTTCCATTCGTCACACAGTTCACATGCTTCTAATCGACCAGCTCAGTTTTTTTGTTTGTAATCGTACACTTTAAAAAATATATATATTGTTAATGTTTATATATGGTATACTGTTACATGTACAAAACAAACATTAATATAATATTAAAAATATTGCTTGCTTACTTTATTTATCGACATTCCTTTAGTAGTCGTAAGTAACAATTAGTGACAGAATTAATGTATTTTATTTCACTGTGTATTTAATTCAACACTAATTCTAATTTATTTATGTATTTATGAACGCCTTTTTCAAGGGCTTTTACTCAGGGGTAGTAAAAATTATAATTTGTTTTTCTATACATAACTGAACTGCCTCAGTAACAATCTTTTGTATTTTAAGTCATAAATTGAAGACGTAGAGACGCAAAAATGAATGGGGTATGTAAATTATAACACATTTGTAATAGTGTACCGTTGTATGTTAAGTGTTCGTTTTTTTTTGCTGAAAAAGCCCGAACTTTTATAGCGATTTATTTTTGGCGTATTATGCCGTGTCGCGCTACCGACTTCTTTAGCTAACGTTTCGGATAAGATTACAGTGTCTATCATCAGGGCAGATGTGGCAGGGCAGGTATGGTGATGGAAACTGCAATGCTGTCCGAAAAGTTTGCTTAAATAGGAAGCAGCGCAACATGGCATAATACTTCAAAAATAAATCACTATAATACTTTTGGCCGTGAAAATCTCAAATAAAGTGAAGCCCAAACTTTTATTTATCTGATTTGGGATTTGCATTTAATATTTTATCGCAGCCAACAATTTGAGCGCCATTGTTAAAACGACTGATTATTTGTAAGTTGATTTTATTTTTGAAGACCGAATACTGAAAGAACAATGCGAGTTGCCTGTATTCTGTCAGATTCATTTATTTCCAAAGGAGACAGTTTCGCCACCTTCTGCCTCGCGGAACTTGGTTTATTCCTCTTAACCTCATTGGCAGGTCTATTGTTTTGTATAAGCATTGAGTTCTATATCCCACAAAGGTTCAAACAACGAGTGAAAGGTTTCCTTTTAAACTTATATTCTTCCATATTTTCAGGGGAACTACACCGTAGACGACGTGAATCCAACGGAAATGATGAAAGAAGTAATCGGCAACAATTTTTTTTATGAGAAGATATCCTTAACTCTGGCCGTATACACAAAGAAAGGCTTAATTTTTTGCATTAAGTTAGCCTTCGAGTCAAAACCGCCATCAAAAAAGAAAATTAGATACAATAACAGGACAATGAATTGAAATACACTTATTCATGACGCAGAGAGTTAGAAACGATTATCAATACAATCAATTGAAGTACACTTATTCAAGACGCAAAAAAGTATATACAACATCAAAACAATTTATTGAAATACACTTATCGAAACGCAGAAAAGTAGATACAATAACAAGGCAATTTAAATACAATTATTTAAGACGCAGAATATTACATACAATAACAAGACAGTGAATTGAAATACAAATACATTCAAGACGCAGAAAAATGGATACAATAACAAGACAAAAAATTGATACAATTATGAAATCAATTATTAAAATAACCATGTTAAAATGGTTGGATATAAATACGCTCACACTGAACACTGAGAAAACTAAATATGTCACACCAAGCATTAATATTACTGGTCAACCTCTTGACGATGCCTCCATTGGAATACACTCATCTTTGAATTCCGATTAATGTTGTCAGTGCCCCTACATTGAGCGCTCTACTCAGATTAAGTGGCTTACAACACATGAAAATGATTTATTTTGATGTCTGCCAATCTATTATTAAGTATGGTATCATAGCATCGGGAGGCGGCACTTCATCTGCACTAGACCCAATCATAAAGGCTCAGACAACAATTTTAAAAATAATTCTTAGGGTACCTATAATTACAGACTCGAACCTCATCTTCAATATTATGAATGTGTTTGAGGTTTGGCAGCTATATGCAAAAACTATCCTTACTCATCTGTACACAAATATACATAATTACTACGAAAAATGTTCAAATACACGATGTACTCGAAGCAACAACAAAAACTTACTACACATACCGATAACGCGTACTACTTTTGGTCAACGAAACTTTAAATACTTTGCGACAAGACTCTACAACATTCTTCCAGACAATATAAAACAATGTGATTCACAAAAAATGTCAAAGACAATGTAAAAACTTATAACTGGATCAAAAATAAGAATAGGGCCTTTACGGGTACATTCACCCAAATTCGCAGTTATTGAAATAACCACATTATTGAGCGAATACATCTTAATACAAGTATAGGTATGTTCAAAGGTATTAGGAAGTTACAAATCAATGCACAATACATACATGATAATATGCATTTTTAGTTGTAGTTGTGCAAACTTTTTTAAATAAAGATATGTATTGTTATTTTTATTAATTATTCAAGACGTAGAAAATTGTTTTCAGAAAAGAAGATGCCTTGATAATTAATATCACTTCGTATTACCTAGGTGCTAACCCTGTCTTATCAATACCTTTAAAAAATTTACTATTATCAAACATAAAATTCTTTTCCGCAAAACTATATGTTGTTAATATTGCTTCTTCGGCCAAACACATTTCTAGTGAAATCACATTTTTACTTAAATCCTCTCTGAATACTCTTAAAATTATTTTATCTCAAGTCACTATAAATGCATTGAAAAAATGGGTTTATAATTTTCCATTAATGTTGACATTCGGCAAATGCTTCTAATCGACCAGCTCAGTTTTTTTTGTAACTGTATATTTTCTTTAAATAATGTTATTTTAGCTATTTTTTATGTTGTTAATGTTAATATTGGTATACGGTTACTTGTACAAAAGAAAAATTAATATAATATCATCCAAAATATGGGTTGTTTACTTTATTTATCGACAATCCTTAAGTTGTTGTAAGTAACAATCAGTGACAGAATTGGTGTATTTTATATCACTGCGTATTTAATTCAAAACTAACTTTAATTTATTTATATATTTATTAACGCCCTTTTCAAAAGCTTTTACACAGGAGTAGTAAAAATTATACCGGAGTAGTTAAAATTATAATTAGTTTTTCTTTACATAACTGAACTGCCTCAGTAACAATCTTTTGTATTTTAAGTGATAAATTGAAGACGTAGAGACGCAAAAATCAATGGAGTATGTAAAATATAACACATTTGTAATAGTGTACCAAAATATTTGTTTTTTTTCTAAACAAGCCCGAACTTTTATTTATCTGATTTTGGATTTGAATTCAATATTTTATCGCAGCCAGTAATTTGAGCGCCATTTTAAAAAGGACTAATTATTTGTAAGCTAATTTTTGAAGACCGAATACTGATGAACAATGCGAGTTGCCTGTGTACTGTCAGATTCATTTCTTAACAATGGCGACGGTTCCGCCACCTTCCGCCTCGCGCAACATGGTTTGTTCCCCTTACCTCATTGGCAGGTCTATTGTTTTGTATTGAGTCCTACTTCCCAAAAAGATTCAAGCAAGGCTAAAGCAAGTGAAAGGTTTCCTCTAATGTTCTTCCATATTTTCAGGGGAACTACACCATAGACAACGTGAACCCAACGGAGATGATGAAAGAAGTAATTGGCAACAACTTCTTTTATGAGAAGATATCCTTAACTATGGCCTGGTACACAAAGAAAGGCATAATTTGTTGCGTTAAGTTAGCCTGTGAGTCGAAACCGCCACCACGAAAGATTCAGAAAATTAGATACAATAACAGGACAATGAATTGAAATACACTTATCAAAACGCAGAAAATTTATTTAAATACACTTATTCAAATGAGATGCAATAACAGGACAATGAATTAAAATGCACTTATTCAAGATGATGAAAATTGGATACAATAACAAGACAAATAATTGAAATTCACTTATTCAAGACGCTGAAAATTTGATACAATAATAGGACAATGAATTGAAATACACTTATTAAAACGCACAAAATTAGATACAATGAATGGAAATAAAATTATTCAAGACGCTGAAAATTAGATAAAATAACTATACAATGAATTGAAATGCACTTATTCCAGGCGCTGAAAATTAGATACAATAACAAAAGAATGATTTGAAATGCACTTATTCAAGGTGCTGAAAATTATATACAATAACAAGACAATGAATTGGAAAACACTTATTCAAGTCGCAGAAAATTACATACAACAGGAAGACAATAAATTGAAATACAATTATTCAAAACGCGGGAAATTAAATACAGTGAATTAAAATGTTCTTCTTTCGGAAAAGATATCGAACTGTTATAAAACGATACCCACTTATTATCATTTTCATATGTTTCCAGTAGCTTTAAAAACTAATCTACGAGTTTTTAGTTAAAAACGAGAAGTTGATCATTATTTTTTTTGATTAATAACTTTGTTTACTTCAATATTTGAGATTATATAATAACTTTGTTTGTGAAGCCCTAATGTATCTGATGTATCTGTATCCGGGTCCATACTTAATCACACCTATCCACATTTCTTCACCCTGTTTCCTGCTCCTTCTGACACAATATTCCTTATCTATTAATATATATACAGTATTAATGACTCCTCTTTGCTCGTAGTCTTAACTTTTAGACGGTGCAAATGGTTCCATGATAACTCAACACAGTGACAATTCAACACACTTTTAAAAAGTGATATAAAGTCATTAGAATCGATGAAAAAAATTTTTTTTTAACCTAACCTACTTAACCCAGTTAATAAAGTTTTTGTATCATCACTTTCCATGATTTTATATAACTTTTTAAAGATGTGATGAATTATCATTGTGATGATTTATCCGGTCACCGTTGGTAATATTGCTTCTTCACCCAAAATAAACAAACTTCATGTGAAATTACTTTTTTTGCATAAATCCTTTTGAATACTGTTAACATTAATTTATGTCATGTTATTAAACTTGTATTGAAATAATGGGTTTATAATTTCCCACTAATGTTTTCATATGTCACACGGTTCGCAAGCTTCTAATCGACCAGCTCAGTATTTTTTGTAATGTGTAGGCACTTGTATTTAAATAATGTTATTATATGTTATAAATTTCTGTTACTTATACAAAACAAACATTAATATAATATCATCCAAAATATGGTTTGCTCACTTTATTTACCGACATTCTTTCAGTAGTTGTAAGTAACAATTAGTATTGGAATTGATTTTTTTTTCACTGTGTATTTCGATCAAAACTAACTTTAATTGATGTATATATTTACTTACGCCCTTTTCAAAGGCTTTTATATAGGAGTAGTACAAATTAGATATTTTTACCAAAACACAACTGATCTGATAAATAAAGTTTATTGTTTACAGGTGGAAAAAATATAATAAGCAGTCAAAATATTTCACTAACAAATGTAGATATAATATGTCTCGACGCCATCTAGTGGGAAATTTAGCACTAACAAAGCCTTTCCTACAAAAATAAAGTCGGTTGTTTACAGGTGGAAACATATAATAAGCAGTAATTGTTGATTGAAGTATTAGTACATATTGAATTATTTTGCGTGTTGGAAATAAGCAGACGTGGCTCAGTGGTCCAGAGCGTCTGACCAGAAATCAAATCTGCGCGGCTTCAATTCCAGTCGGCAGGATGTATTTTTACTCGGAAGATATTTTCAAATTATATTGATATTACAGGCGACTAATTATTGCTTATAAAAATTTATTATCCTTTGTGCTATGCATAAAAACCTTGTCTTATAAACATTAGTTTATCATTGAAAAAATAATAACTGATCTGCCTCAGTAACAATCTTTTGTATTTCAAGTGTTAAATTGAAGATGTCCTGACTCGGTACAATTTTTTTCTATCTGGTACTGAGTGTTTTAACGTATTTGCATACGTTTCGGTTTTGGCAGAAAATCTAGTGTTGGTCAGTCACTTGTAACAATACAATTTTTTTGTGTTACCTACACTCAGTGTCACCCTGGTTAAAACCATCATTCAAAATCGAAACGTCGGTTGAATTAAATGGCTTTAGACCTATTTGGTGACCAGATATGAATAGCTATATTCTTCCTCTTCTCTTTCCCCTTTCACCACCTTCAGCCTCACGACGTTCAAACGTACCCCAAATAGGGATGTCGTAGTCTCAATGGCTCAAAACTATTGGTCGGAGAAGTCCTTATTAATAAAACTCATCCCTTCTCCCAATACTGCAAAGGGTGGAACCAGTTGCAGTTGGGATGATTCTTTGCTTTGCTACTAAAAATTTTCTAACTAATGGATTTAACATCAACTTAAGATCCGTCAAAGATTACAAGTTTCTTTATTATCATAAGATAAATACAATGAATATCTAGCAGGACAAACGTCCGTTCTATAGGACACTCTGAGTTATTCTCACTAAGGAAGCAACTCGATTTGAACTGCCTACCTTGAGATCGGCTAGCATTAATCTAGTAATCATCCAGGTACAGCCGACATGTAGTCTCTGTCTTATGGCTTAACTACCTCTACCTATGGAAATATCTTAAAACTACATAAACTGGATAATAATAACTTAGATCCATACATCCCACCGATATCTGGTGAGCGGTATTGTAACTACAACCAAATAACAACACTAAAAATATGATTAGTAAAATCATAAGCTATTTCGAAACTGCCATACCGTATTTAAACCGAATTATGAAAATTTGATCCGTTTTTCAATGCAGGTGCAACAATTGATCAAAAACATGTTCAAGGTGAACAAAAGATTTATCATAAAAAAGGTCCACACTGTTTCTTTTATTTGCTAATTTAAAACAGCATACCGAGAATAAAGTTCCTGAAAGGAAAAAGAGGGTTCGGCCAAAATGACATTTCCCTAAAACAGGAAGCTTTTGAATAATTACAGGAAGGAGTCGTATTAATTGCAATATTATAAGTAGGATCTAATTTTCCTCTGATTCTAATTTTCTTCCAAATTTTCAGGGTAACTATACCAAGGATGACATAAACCCAACAGAGATAAAGAAAGAAGTTTATTTATTTATACTGGGATTTTACAAATGTTCTCACTTACGTGAAAACTATCCGGTTACAAAAACTCGGTTAATTTAGAAACAAAAATCTACAATTGCATAAAAATTACACACTATAACAGACAGGTAAAAATGCAATTAAATACAGGTTACGTACAATTAAAAAACCAAATAAATATAAATATAAAAGTATACATGAGCTAAGTAAAATTACAAATATTACTAGGAGAGACAAGAGACACACGAGTTACAGTAATACATTATATAATTATGGAAACATATTATTAGCAGCAGCAGAACATTTTTTTTGAATCTGTATACATTATCGACGAAAATATCTATTTTTGAGACCGATAATTCGTGGTGGAATTCCATTATAATATATTATAATAAAACAAATAAAAAACTTTATTCCACTTAATTTTATTTTGACCGTAACCGGTTTCAGCTCGTCAAAGCCATCTTCACAGTCTGAAGATGGCTTTGACGAGCTGAAACCGGTTACGGTCAAAATAAAATTAAGTGGAATAAAGTTTTTTATTTGTTTTATTATAATATAAGAAAATATCTACTTCAGCACACTCAATCTTATTATATAGTCGACACATTTGGCTCAGAGGGCTAAAAAACGCAGTATTAATTTTGAATGTATTCAGGTGAAAAATGCTATGGTGTCTTAAACAATGGGAATTGGGGACATTTATTTCAATATTGCTAAGACATAATGAGATATGAAGATGGCCGTGGATAATTTTATGCAAACATATTAGGTCAGTCAATTGCCTTCTAATTTTAAGTTTATCAATCTTGAAGTATTCACGACGTGCGTCGTATGATCTAAAATGGTCATATAGTCCACATTTGAAAGATAATAGCCTTAGCATTTTTTTGAACCGATTCTACAATGTTTTCATACAATAATGTGGATTCCACATAGTGCTTCTATATTCAAGTTTACTTCTTATTGAGGCATAGTAAAGGGTTCGAATTGATAGAGGATCTTTGAAGGGTTTACTTTTTCTTTGAATAAATCCCATCATTTTAAGTGATCTGGACTTAATTTCATTAATGTGTAAATCAAATATCAATTTAGAATCAATAGTAATTCCTACATTTCTTATAGAAGACACTTTTTTGAGAATAATCTTATTAATTACATAGGAAAACTTCTCTGTAACTTTATTGAGTGAAGTTTAAAATGTAATATTTAAGTGCATATCATTGACTGTACACCAGATATTTAGTGTATCGATATCCTTTTAAAGCATTAGATGATCGGTAACAGACTTAATTTTACGAAAATTTTAATATCATCAGTGAAAAAAGCATGATCACAGTTTAATTTCGAGCCAACGTCATTTATGAATTTAAGAAAAAGCAAAGGGCCGAGATTTGACTCGATTTAGTTATCGGCAATAACTTATATGCGAGGCTATGATTACTATATCCCTCACTATGGCTTGGTACACGAAGAATTGCTTTGTTTGTTGCGTTAATTTGGCCTTTGAGTCAAAACAGCTGTCCAAGAACACACTGCAAAATAAATACAATGACAGAACAAGGAATTGAAATAACACTTCATCAGAACAATTCACTTATTATAAACATTTGCCTAAACAATTATAACACTTATTTTTTAACATATCAGATCCTTGATTATGGTTAACAGTGTTCCACCAAAACGAAAAATATTAATTTTGTTGTAATGGGTGGATAAGGTGTTTTTTTTTGTTTATTTATGTTCTTTAGATGTTATAATAATATGTCTCATTAAATAATGCGTATTGAAGTTTTCACTTTGTAAACAGTTTGTTTTTTGGCTGAAGAAACTGGAGTGTCAAAAACAAATTTAGACCTTAAACAACCTAGTTTTGCAGCCTTTAAAGAAGGTGTAAACTAGCGCCATCTATATTCTAAGTCAGTTATTCTATATTTTTTATAATTGGTTTGAAACTCAGAGCAAATTCCAACAATATATATATATATATAGACGAAATGTGAAATGCGAAAATGTTAGGATTTCTAAGAACACGTAATCTGACATCGTAACTGAACATCAGTTTCTGGATACCTATCAGTTCATTCTTTAATGGCGTGCAATCCAGTTTTAACCGGATTACGAATAATTTGAAGAGATTCTTTATAAATTAGCAATATTTTTTATCAGTAAGTTTTCCCGTGAGGGAAAACATCTTCGAACTGCTAATATGTATTACAATAACTTTACTGTTTTTCACTTATTATAGTTGGATGATCACACTAATTTTAATAACTTTGACATTAGTTTGTGAGCTCACCAATAGATGGCCTTGGCTGTCGAGTATTGTAGAGACCGGGGGATAATAAATTAAAGGGAACCTCAAGGTCAGGGTCCAGATTATTCCAACCGCCTGCTAATTAAGATATCAGAGGCCATTGTAAATCTATCAAATTAAAAGTCCAAGTGTTTTATTGAAGCCAGAGATTTATTTGCTCAGAGAGTTCGAGAGATATCCCGTAGACACGTGGAACTGGCGCAGCCGACCGATAATCGATTCTTCGTCAGATTTTTTATATTTTCCCATCTTTATCCAACAATCTCCGTACTCTCTCATTGTCAATCACATGACAATGGTGATCTATGATAAAAAAAATAATAAAAAATACCTCTGAACTACTAAACTCCTTCACTTCTTTGAGATTCAAATTAATTTCTGCCTTTATTGAAGAAGAATTATACAATAAAGAGAATGTAACGGCACGTACCCGAAGGATTTTGATCGATTCTTGGGTATTTTTGGAGTGAAAAGCGTACATGTCATGTTCATTAAAAAATATATTTATTTATTTATTTATTTATTTATTTATTTATTTATTTTTTTATTTATTTATTTATTTATTTATTTATTTATTTATTTAATTATTATATTATTTAATTATTTATATATTTATTTGTTAAGACATACACAGTACAATAAGATGCAGTTGGATATTTTTAGTTATTATTTCGCCTGAGATTGTTATAAAAGAAAGGAAGTGTGTGGATAGATAATAATAAATGAATTGAAAACAATAATTATAATAAGCTCACGAATTGTAATTGACTGTTAATACAAAGGAGTTTTGAAAAATGATGTGAAAATATTTTTGAAATATGTCATGCTAAGAAATTTAATAAGTTGGTTTTGTATGTTAGAAAGGAATCATGAAAGATGTCTAAATGCAGTAATTTTTCGTAATTGGTGTATGTTGTGATTGCGCGAGTAATTACTGAGTTGTTTGCTGCATTGGTATTGTTGGCTTCAATATATATATATATAAATATCATATATTGCTACTGATACCATGCTGCTGGAACGAGAAGGAGATTGTATCACGTAAGTAGGCTAGGCTGTATAGCTTAAGTAACTCCACGAGAGTTGGCATCAATAACACATATTTAGCATGTATGTATCGGTATACACTTCCAGCGATATTTCCTTGCTGTGCGCCGTTTGTCTCGTTTTCGCCAACTTATTATTACCAGCGTTAAAGGGACAGCATTCTTTTATGGTTAGTGGTAAGATCACTTACTGCAAGTCATATTCATTCAGTTCACAAGGGTGATGATGTATGTATACATACATCCTATACAACATTAAAAACACCTACCCCTATCTAGGAATAACTTATTTTAACAACCTTCCTTTAAATCTAAAAAATATCCAAAATATTCATTATTTTTTTAAATTACCTAAAACTACTACAAGAGTCCATATCTGTTATTATTTGTTACCCTTTTAAACCACATTCCTTTAGCTGAAATTTTTTCCATCTTCAAAGATAGATCCCGCAATGTTTGAGCAGAGTATTGGCACATTGCTAGTCAATCCAAGGGAGCCTGCTATGCCTCAGTGCAAAGGACCATCAGATCAAAACCGTGCTTTCAACAATTCCCACATTTCTCAACTATTCGAATGAGGATTGGACATTGTTCCGTTCCTTCTCAACTTTTTAAATTCACGTGCTTGACTCCTCAGATTGTACATTCTGTGATCTAGAAGTGGAAACATTAAATCAAATATTTGATGGCTGTCCTTCTCTAAACAAATTGCATCTCTTCCAAAAAGCCTTTTCTAAAATTGCCTCCCTCCCATTCAACATCTCATCTCTTCTATGCCTGAATTTGACTGTATTCTTCCAAATAGTTTTGAAATTTGCCAATTTAAACAACATTATTATATCAATTCAAATTCCGTCTCTTAGGCCAGTGCAATTAGCGATTCGCGATCGAAGTAATTCCGACAGTCCCAATTTTTTTATATGTTATATAAACTGATCCCCTGATGTAAAATCTGAGTTTCCGACCTTGGCGCACCTGTGCTCGCGCCGCCATTTTGAAAAAACTGGCCGAAATCGGGTCAAAATCTAGTTTTTCCCAAATATTTCATTTTCAATGCAAATTTCGGGTAAAATATCTTCATACGTATTATAGAACATAAAATAACCTACAACTTTTTCTAAAAATAAATTTCTTCTATCTCTAATAGGTACCGAGGTAGAAAGTCGTAAAGGTGCGTATATTTTTGAAAAAGCAAGTTTTTTGCGCGACTAGGTTTGGTTTTTTATAAATACCTCGTTTCCAGTACAATTTTGTGAAAAATTTATTGATAATAATTTTGTAGAAAATAAAATTTCGTTAAAGAAATAGGTATATAATTTATATTTTTATCTCTATTACGTATCCAAACTCTAATCCACCAAAACCAGGCCAAAAATTGAAACAGAGGTTGGGTGTTTTAAACTTGGCATTCCTTGATTTTATTTTTCTTTAACAATTATTGTTCTAACAACATATACGTTGACAACAATCGTCATGCCTGTGTCAAACCTAGCTATAAATATAGTAGATAGACTATTTCAGCATATCGGTCGCCATACATTCCCAATGGGAAGACCACTAAAATAGGCCAAGCCACTACATTTGTGCTCGCAGCTTGGTCTGACATGCCTATCAACGTAATCACAACATATATTTAAGATTATTAATACAATTAAGATGTTAAGGTACATAAAAAAGATAAAAAATTTGTATTTTCGTAAAATTTACATTTATTGACATTCTTTTCTTTATTAGTTAAGTTGTCAGCATAACAAAAAATAAAATTAATGGTAGATCAGTTTAGACAGAAGTACGAGCCCTTGACTATAGTTTCTTACTTTTGGCCCTGAATAGCTTCTTCATCTGTCTTATCACCCAAATTTGTGGCGACCGGGTCATTATATTCCTCGTCATCGTCATCAACGAAGGCTTCTACAGCATTCTCGCAGGAGTTACCATTGCAATGAATGCAGAGTAGGGAACATTTCAAACCCGACTTTCTGCAGGTGCACTTTCTAGCGCAACCTTTTTTGCATTGACATGATATGAAGTTCAGCAAGGCCTGAGGTGCAGCTTCCTTCAATATTGTTACTGGAGTAAGTAACCCAACAGCATCCTTTTTCCACCCTCATTCAGTCGGATCTTTATCGTGACCAAGCCAAGTCTGCACTTGCAAGTATGTTCTTGAAGCGTGTTGCTGGACTGCATCTTTGGTGGGTGGCAGCCTGGATAAATTGAATTTGTTTTTTTTTACTCCTTTGACAAAAATGATGTACCTTAAATTTTACAAATTTGATTTTTCGTTGCCGCCATACAAAAGTGCAAATGGTTGTTCGGCAGCCAAAGTGATCTGTTATGTTTCTGTCTTTGCTTTTGGGTCTTGAAATACACGAACAAGTTCATTCACTGAGTGGTTCTTGAGAAGAATATTACAAAATTTGTGTTTGCCTTGACCGAACGCAGCTCCAGTTGTATCGCAACCACTTATGGCATGAAGGAATAAAATGTTTTCAACTATTTCAATGTGTTTAAAACATTTGTTCGAGTACAACGCGTTAGGTGAATTACCTTTTCCAACTTTTTGGTAATATACGTTGGGAGGTGAGAGATCTGCGAGGAGTACCAGCAGATCAATATCCTGACCAACGATTATGACTACATCATGTTGAGACGACAATGAATTTGCTGTGTTCACTATGAGAACGTCAGCATCCTCTTCAGCTTGTACTGTTGTTATGTGGGATCGTGCAAATGAGGTTCTGAGTAGGGAAATAAAACGAGACTTGATCTTCTCATTTCCCAGAAACTTTTCCTGTGGCACTTGTGGGTGCATGCTTTCAAAAAACAAAACTTCAGCAGAAGTTGGAACTCTGGCACGCCGTGCTCTTTCCACCCCTTAAGTGCTTTTCTTTTCCATAGAATCTGGGTATCCATCGAATACCACTACTGCATTTTACCTATCACTCTCTCATAAAACTCTGATACTGTATGTGGAATCACCGAGTTCACATCTTGAAGAAAGTCATCTGATGGACTGTAATTTTCCAATGTGTACACTTGTGATCGAATATCTTCTCTAATAATATCTGCAGCAGCTCTTACAATCCGACGACGTTCCTCCACGGGATTGGAGCTCCTATCTTGATACCAATGGTTAGTAATTATTTTGTAGCCAGTGTTTTTGAAGAACACTACTGGTGTATTTTTCCCCCTCTCAACAAAGAGGATGTCGTCACCGTAGTGGCTCTCAAGTCTCGCTCTGACAGTTTTTATACAAGGCCGAAAGACTCCTTTTATTTTACCCATTAACTGTTCCTGTGTAAACTGACATTCGTCTGAATTGTTGGAAAGAAAATTATAAATGTCTTTCATGGCTCTATCAACATCTTCATTAGAGGGCGGGCCAGGTTTCATTTCAGAAGGAGGTACGTGGAATAACTTTTTGTAACAAGACGCATGATATCTTGCATCTTGCGCCACCAAGTCAGAGCCTTCAGGCACTAGAGCAATTCGTTCAATCACTTTCTGGGCCCACTCATCACCCCGTTCTCTAGCTGCTCTGATAATCGTCTTATCTACATACGGCTGCTCCACATTATGCACAGGATTACGTCTTGACGCAGGTAACTTCTGCTTCTACTTCTGCATTTGAAGATATTTTTCAGTAATTTTTTCAGCACAAATAAGACACTTAGTCTTGAACTCAAATTTGAGACCATCCGATCTGAGGGAACGAGCTTGTGCAGACGCTCCACCTCTACGAAGAAATGCCAAGATGAGTTTATCATTTATGTAATTCTTTTGACAAGAAACGTGCAGCGTAACTTACGTCAAGTCCTGTTACAATTTTTGATGTGAGGTGATTCCTCGTTTCACACTCGCATTTCGAAGTGAAGCAACTCCTCGTTCCTTCACAAACACCACTTTACTACCACTCAAACTTTTGTCACAAATGAAGCAAACTGCTCCTGCCGAAACCGAAATTTCAAATAAACTTTAACACACGCCCACCGTCCTATAAAAATATCAAAATAGCGCAAAAATATTGGACACTAACGCTGTGAAGCTCCGCTCCAGGCTCAAGACGTGACACGCGGCAACTGAAGGGAACCGGAGGGGAGGAGTAGAAGGGTGGGGGGTAGCCCCCCCCCCCTCATACCGAAGTGCCCTTTAGTAAATTTATAGATGTATGTATTTAAAAATGCAAACAAAAATCTAATAACGTGATAATAAACTGTGATAGATTTTCTGTGCGTACCTACCTAGATTCATTTATTCTTTATTTCGGTAAAAAAAACTATATAAACATAAAAACTGCACAGTTTTTTTTGAAATTTTATGTTCTACATAATTGGTAACGATAAAATTTTCATGAAATTCCAGTGGAAACGAGGTATTTATAAAAAACCAAACCTAGTCGCGCAAAAAACTTGTTTTTTCAAAAATATATGCACCTTTACGACTTTCTACCTCGGTACCTATTAGAGATAGAAGAAATTTGTTTTACAAAAGTTGTAGGTTATTTTATGTTCTATAATACTTGCGAAAATATTTTAGCCGAAATTTGCATTGGAAATGAGGTATTTTGGAAAAACTAGATTTTGGACCGATTTTGGACAGTTTTTTCAAAATGGCGGCGCGAGCACAGGTGCGCCAAGGTCGGAAACTCAGATTTTACATCAGGGGATCAGTTTATATAACATATTAAAAAATTGGGACTACCGGAATTACTTCGATCGCGACCCCCTTTTTGGCGCTAATTGCACTGGTTTATCTCTATAATTTGAGATGGTGACCTAGAACACCAGGGTGAAAACCAGAAACAATTTAGAAAAAAAACCGTCCTTTTTGATATAATTATTTGATTATTTTATTTTTCTAATATTACATCACAAAAGCCAATTTGTTTAATTTGGGTTAATCGACCAGAATTAAACAAATTTTGTTTAAAATTACTGCATTTATCATCATAATTGAACATTCATTGAAATAATCAGTATATAATTTTCCACTAATGTTCGCTTATACTACACTCGTCACACGGTTCACTTGCCCCAAATTGATCAGATATGTAATATTCATAACTAGCAGTTAAAAACCCGCTCCGCGGTTTTTTTTCTGCTAGGCCCTGCGGGCGGCACTTAGTTGGGCTTCGCCCAGTTTAAGTGATACTAACAACAGTTACAATTTATAGGTAGATATTAGGTGATTCACAGAGAGAGGGTGAGTATATATTGTTAAAACACGGAACAGGAAGGCGTTTAGGCATAATAAGAATGACAGTTGTTCGGGTAAAACTTTACCTTTCCCGAATAATTGCCTAAATGGCTAAAGGTAAATTAGTATAGGTAAATATTCGGAATCGCTGGACACGGAAAAAAGGAAATATTTTTAAATAATACCTTCTGATTTACCTTAATTACTATAAAAGGAATCGAACAGCATTTGAGAAAATTTTAATTTTAGCTTTTTAATTTTTAATTACGTAAAATGAAAATTCGCTTTCGCTGTATGGGATGACAGCCTGAATAATTTCTGTTGATAACATTTTCTTTTGTCGGTATTCCTGAAATGAGCGGCTAGAGACAATTGAAAAACGTAAATTAAAAAATATAATGTAATACAATATTCCGGCAAAATAGTGCCTACTTAGCACAAATGATTTATTTGACTATTATTTTATTTAACCTCACCTATAATAACCTTACCTTACCTATAATAATCCAGTCTAACCTATAATAATCCAACCTAACCCATGTCCTAACCTAACCTAAAATAATCCAACCTAACCTATATCCTATCCTAACCTATAATAATCTAACCTGACCTAAGCTTACCTCACCTATAATAATCCAACCTAACCTAACCTATATCCTAACCTAACCTTTAATAATCCAATCTAGCCTAACCTAACCTAACCTAACCGAACCAATCCTAACCTAACCTATCCTAACCTAACCTAACCTATACAAATCCAACCTAACCTATAATAACCCAACCTAACCTAACCCATAATAACCCAAACTAACGTTACCTAACCTAACATAACCTGACTTATCCTAACCTATAATAATCCAACTTAATATAACCTTACCTATAAACTAACTTGAACTATACTTATCCAACCTAATCTAACCTAACCTAGCATAACCCAACCTAACCTATCCTTACCTATAATAACCTTTTTTTAAATATTTCCTTACTTGTAAAAGAAACCAAAATACCAAAATAATATTTGCATAGAGTAAATTATGGTAAAAATTCTAGACACTCATATCAGGAATACAAAAAAAAGAAAATGTCATCAATAGAAATTATTCCGGCTGTCATCCAATACAACGAAAGCAAATTTTAATTTTACGTAATTAAAAATTAAAATGCTAAAATTCAAAAATTCCCGAATGCATTCAGATTCCTTCTATATTAATTAAGGTAAATCCGAAGGTTTTACTTTAAAATATTTCGTATTATCCTTGTCCAGCGTTTCCGAATAATACCTTAATATATATTATATAAATATTTATACCTGGCAAAATGATTGTTTTATTATACATATAAGTACATGTCAGATTAGAGATTTGTTGGCTTATTTTACAATTAACGAAGCGTTTCTATCTTCCGATTGTCTTTCATGTTATTTTATTGGGTTGGCAGTGCCTATACTTTCGCGTATATCATATCGGTGTTCTGCGAAATTATTATTTACGTAAATAATATTAAATATCAATATTTTTCAAAATCGTACATGCAAAGAGTTGTTGTTTATTGTCATTAAGTTGAATCAAATGATATATATTATATATTATATATTTATTTGTAAATGCGTATTAAAACGGTAGTTTCACGTAAATAATTACCGTTGTTTCAATAAATGAAGTTGTACGTATTTGTATATTGCTCTTATGCGCTCTGTCGGCCAATAGAGAAACTACCCCAGCGGCCGGTAAAGGAGGGATTGACACTTTTAAGGAACCTTGGAATGTTTGATTCTTCAAATATATAAAATGTAAATGTGGATAATTTTTACTGTGACGTAATTAATCCAATGGATTGTGAACTTTCTAAAACATATTTTCTTCGATATTATCCAACAATTATATGAGCAGAAACGATGTGTTTGAAGAAATCTGGTGATCCTATTTTAGTATGAAATTGGGTCGTAATTTATCTTGAATGGATAAAAAGCGGATATTTGGATTCATTTAGTTGCTTGACATATTATTATTAACCTGGAGTATGCTTATTAATTGAATTTTCAAAATGCACTCCACTTTTTTTTTCACTTTAACCCTACGCAGGAGGCTTGAGGAAAATAATTTTCCTTAAATCCTATGATCATATTTAAGGATGCTGTGCGGAGGGTCTTTATTAAGGTAAAAGGTATGAGGGTTAGGTAAGAATCTAGGGATCAGTGTGCCCAGAAGTTTTTTTGTTTATTTTTTTTTTTATAGTGAATACCTCACAAGAGTCCCAACTGCTCCCGTCTGGAGCCAGTGAGACTATGGCATCCCCAATTGGGGGATGTTGTGAGGCTGAAGGTAAGTGGGGAAGGGAAAGAGGAAGGTGGGGAAGTACCTGGCTATTCAGATCTAGTCACTAAACACGGCTAAAGCCATTTGGAGCAACGTTTCAATTCTGAATGGTGGTCTTACCAGGGCGATACTGGTAGTATCTTCCACTCTGGAACGTGCTGCAAATATACTATATATTATTTTAATTAATTAATTGTGAAATAACACAAATTAATCAAATAAAATTTATTTGAGCACGCCGGGTTCGAACCCGCGACCTTCGGAATGGCAGTCCAATGCGTTACCACTGGACTATGCCGGCCGTCAAAGAAGTGTGTGATATATGAAAATATCCCTCGATGGGTCGAGAGACCATGTAACGTAAAAGAATTGTGCAAGTTTGGATTGCCAGGGTAGTGCCCGATTATTGTTTTGTTGAGAGTTTTTCGGCTGGCTGCCCTGCGATCGGTTTGACGGGCGAGCAAAAATAACGCGGGTAGGTAGAGCGGGAACAATACTAGAGACGACGATTCCGCGGTGCGCGTGGCGTTTTGCGAGAAAAAATGGAGATCACAAGATAATGAAAAAGATCACGCGGATACCATGTACCGATCCTTCGGAGACTTTCAGTGTAAATTTACAAAACACAAAAGAGACGTTTTGACTCCTGCGCGAGATCAGCCGGTTGTGGTTGTTCGGTGAGATTGAAATGTTGAAGGATACAGCTTTTCCGTGTAGACTAACCAAACATAAAACAAACGTTTTGACTCCTGTGTGAGATCGGCCTGTTATTTGTTCGAGTGTTGTTGTTTGAAGAGATTAAAATATACAATCAGTTATTTGGAATAAAAAATGGTTTTATTTGTGAGTGGTTTTGAAGAGTAATAATGCCTTGGAGACTACACTGGATTACCAAGCATGCTGTCGGGGTGACGCAAAGATGAAGCATCATTGTCCGGTCAAACGTTCAATGGATGCTGATTAATTGAGGATGGCTTCGCGCACTCCATCCTACGAATCTCTACCCGGAGCTAACTCATACGGATTTCGTGGAGACCTGTCGTCCTGCTCACCGCTGGCGGACTCTCCAAACACCTTCAAACATGATCAAGGTTCTTCAATGCATTTATACATTATGTCTCCTTGCCTTAGCCCCATAATAACCCTGGTGATTGACAAGGGTCCATGCTCATCGGACGGGACATCAGACGGGACATCAGACGTGACAACCAGTTGGAGAGGTCGAAGGGTCCCCCCAGACCAGCCTCTCCCGATCTGACACACATCACCCGATAAACCTGGGCACTCCTGCTGAATCACAAAACGTTGCGAACCACGTATGGTGACCTATGACAGAGGTGTTGGTTATCGAATAAAAATGGGCGGCGATACTCAAACCCGAAATTGAACTCCCAAATTGAAAATGAATGAAGAGCTGTAGTGCTACGCCCTGGGTATGAGTACTACCAGTCCATCTCGTCGCGCTACGACATCGGTCGACCGACGGTAAGCGTGAACAGTATCGGCCCTGTCCAGGCTCAATTGGAGCAACTCGCTCCTGGCGCCAACTTCTCAAGAATCCAAGGATAATACCTAACACCTAATACAGTGTCCTTGAGGTTTTTACTAACGCCAAGTGCCGTTCGGCTCAGGGCCGGCTTAGAAATGACACATTGAGAATTGAACAAAAAAAGTTTAAAAACGTGCAATGTTCTGAAAACAATCGTAGAACCAACAACACATCCCTTCGAAAAGAATAATAATTTAATGTGCATTTGTTGAAAATCATTTCCGTTGCTAATGATGTTGATCAATGTTCTACCACGATCTAACTTCAGTATAGATTGAGAGTAGGTACGGTAGTAGAACGATGACAACATTTTCAACCTTCTTTGTCCTTACGGCATTTCTATATGTCGCAAAATATATTTATTCTTCCACGGGGGCAATTATGGGATTTCCTGGTGTTCCGGAAAGTAACTTCGTGAGTATCATGGGATGTTATTTATTTTTTGATATTATTCCCTTTGCATTTTTTTTATTAATTTATTAGATCCATTTCTACTGGAATTTTATTAATAGTTGTATAACATAGTTGAACCTCTGCATTGTATTTTTCACATTTCATGATTTTCAGATTTTTTTAAATGGCGATGTGGTAATCCCAAGTAGGATTTTAGCTCCTTTGTAAATGTTATCCATAAGCTACGATCCCTAGTCATTATTTTCATACCATCTTGCAGCAATTCTCTTCCGCTTACATAGTCAATTCACCTCTTCCTCAGTCTGTTTTTAGGTTGCTTTCATTTCCAGTATTCTTGCATCATCTGGAAATCACTCCAAATGGCTAATCTATAATCTAAGTTTCCCTCACCTAATGAATCAAATATATGTAAATTAATACCGTTTTCTTTTACAGGGCCCTTATTACATTGTTTCACGAAGTGTTTCGAATTCGTGCAGTCTTTCTGGTCCCAAAGACTATAAGAATGAAGTTAAACATACTTTAGCAATCTACAAAGTAGATAGGATCAGGGAAGTATTCCGCGGAAATGTCTTCGTATCAAGTGATGCGGCTAACATTACGGTAAGATAGTTTATTAATCCACCCTATCGGTCTAAGGATAGTATCCCCTCTTTTGCATCCTTTGGGATACAAGTAGGTGTATTTCCGCTCTCCTCTTCTAGCCAAGGACATGTCTTCAATGTACCCAAACCCTCATTTCATAGCTGTGTAGCCATGCTAAAGTCAAGATTAGGGGGAAAGGATACACCAAGGAAATTTCCCTTGTCAAGGATTAAGAACGGGAATGCCTCTAGGGTCCTTTAGTTCCTCGGTTTCTAAAAAAACACCTAATCGGCAGCTCAGAATGACTCAAGTCACTATCTTCCCCAGGTCACTGTAATCTTTATGTAACTGATTTATATGCATTATGTTTTTGAGCAGCATTAAGTAACATACATTATTTCTTTTCTGTGGCAGATGAAGCTTATGCATGTATTAAAATATATGACTGTAGTTGTCGTGAGAGTAAAACTAATTTCAATTTTCCTTCCCAGACTTCTGTTTCCACGGAGATATGGAGGGATGGAGGTTTCAAACCATTTTTCTATAAAATTTACAAAAAGCCATGTGAGGAGGGAGCTGTTGCGTTTTTCTTAAAGACTTTCTTTGAGGTCGACAAGTCTTGTATTGTGAAAAGGGTAAGTTGTTTGATCTATATGACACAGAATTATTTTTTAATAATTATTTCTTTTTTCTGTTGAAATGCTGTGTATTCCCTCTCATTTAGAAAAGGAAGTGTTTAGTGTATTGGTCTCTTGAAGGAGAGAAAAAACAACAAAAAATCAGGCATATATTTCTACAACTCAGCTGTTAAGAATAAAAACGAGTCATAAAAACCATGCTCATACAGCTAATGTCTAGAGAACATTGATTTTTAAATTTATTTTAGTTTAAACATTTGATGTTAGGCACACTCAACAGAGTTAGAAATTATTATAGTGCATTATGCTTTGTTTCTAAGATGCTAACTTTACTCTGGCTTCGTTAAAACTAGAGTTTTCAATCCTGAGATCTCAAGAACGGGCTTTCTGGGTTTCCCGGACCATTTTCAGCACCGTAATCCCGGTGCTGCGCTTGTCTTAATCCCAGAAATATGGGATTTTTTGGTTTCACGACCTTGTTTCAACCGTACCTACTAATATATTGTTTTAGACTTATTTTTATTATGGGATCTTTTTATTTAACCGAATCTTTGAAACATGTTATTGAACAATATTATTTTACCATTTCGAGGTATCCATTTGTGTACCGCTTCAAAGCACTCAGAACCATTGAAACTTCTGTTATAGTTTTGGCATAGGTTTTTTTTTCATGGTTTTAGTACTTGATATTTTTTCCAGGGAAACTACACTGTCGACAACGTAAGCCCCACTGACATCATGAAAGACGTCATCGGAAACAATTTCTTCTATGAGAAGATTTCAGTGACCTTGGCCTGGTACTCGAAGAAGGGATTCATCGGCTGCGTTAAGATCAATTGTGAGTCCAAACCTCTTCCCAAGAAAACTCAAAGGACAAGATATAACAACAGGACAACTACTTAATCATTACATTAATCAGTTGTTAATCAATTTTTGAAAATGCCACTCAATAAAATATACCAACATTTTCAATCATCATCATTAAAAATATGTTTAAATCATTTTTTCAGACTATGATATCCCCATATTTTTGGTAATGCTACAAAGCGTAAGTATGCGGAAAAGTTAAAAAAACACTAAAAAATTATTTCAGATCTTTGGTCGTCCTTGGATAGGTAACCCTCAGTGTATTCCTTGAGGAGGATGATTTTAAAATGAAAACAATAAAATGGTAACCCTTCCGGTACTATCCTTGACAGTATTTTTAAAGATAGGTCGAAGAAGATGTTTAGGCACTAATTACGTGCTTGGATATACAATATCCTACTACAATATCCTACTACAATATCTATGCTACTTCTACGTCTCATTCAAGCCGAATTATGCTAGGGCCGTCTGTTTCAACGCTAGCTATAGTAAAAGTAAATGCTAAAGTTAAATTTCACCAAAATGCGTTTTTCAATCAATTTAACTCCTGGTTTTACGTCACTTTTAACTTTTGTTTTAACTTCCCGAAATCCGAGAGTTACTCGCGAGTTATTCGCGATTCTCGAGTTACTACGCCATTTTGACAGTTCTATGCGTATATAAGGTTCTTCTGTTGAGTGTTGTTACGAAACGATTATTAATCATGATTAATATTATCGAAGATGACAGTAGTGAAGATGAATTCGTCATGCAATATGTTTTACAGCGAAAGCCAAAAACATTTCGACCCCGTGTTAATAATATGGTCATTTGGGATGATTCCGAATTTTTGGCACGGTATCGCATGTCGAAAGAGCTTGCAAAATTTGTGACGGATCAAATTGAGGGAGATATTACGACTACTGGAAGGTAAATTATATTTTTTCCGTGTAATATCGTATATATTATAACAGGTCGTCATTTATTTTTAAATACTCACAGAAATATTTTTCTAGGAACAAAGCTGTCAGCCCCATTGACCAAGTACTGATGACATTGAGATTTCTGTCCACTGGAAGTTTCCATATGAGCAATGGTGACTTATGCGGACTCCATAACTCAACCATCTCCAGAGTCGTGTGGCGGGTAATTAAAGCAATTGCTCGATTGAGGCCACAGTATATAAATATGCCAGTAAATGAGGCAGAGATGTCCGAGGTTGCATGTGCATTCTACACCATTGCAAAATTTCCCAGTGTGATAGGAGCCATCGATGGAACTCACATTCCTATCCAGTCTCCAGGAGGGGATGATGCTGAGGTGTTCCGCAACAGGAAATCAGTATTTTCATACAACGTGCAGGCTGTTGTGGACGCCAAACTAAAGTTTATGGACATAGTCGCACGCTGGCCGGGCTCTGCCCACGATAACACTATTTTTAACAATAGTGCTATCAAAGGGCGACTGATGGCCAAAGAATTTGGTGAACTTAACCTTTTAGGTGACAAGGGTTACGCAAACTGCGATTACCTGTTGACGACACTTCGCCTCCCAGCGACCCCTGCAGAACTTCTTTACAATGAGAGCCATATAAGGACTCGAAACACAGTAGAGAGAGCGTTCCAGCTTTGTCGCTGAAACTGAGGATCAAAAAAGACAGAGTGCAGGACACAATTGTCGCAGCTGCTGTATTACACAACTTGTGCATACTTCATAAGGAGATGGAGCCCCCAGAAAATGGCCCAAATCCAGAAGAGCACCCTGACGAAGAAACGTTGGGCGGGCCTTCACTTGGTGGCGGTGGGAGAGGAGATAAGAGAAATAAATTAATTAATTGTTATTTTTCTAACCTTTGAGCAATTTATTATTTGTTGCGACTTTGCAAGATTTTTTTTTGTACATTTTGTTATTTATTCCCATAATACAATGTACACCTAGCACAGAATTATTAAATGCTAAAGAACTATGAGCTAATGACATGGTCAGGTAATTAACATACCCCCGCTTGAGATAGAATTCGAGCTGATGTGTTAATAATTGTGTATATTGTATATGGCATAATACCCGAAAAACAAATCACTATAAATCTTATTAAGTATATTAAACCCTGTATATTAAAATGTTTCAATAAATATTTTATAATTGAAAAGAAACAATGTATGTAATAAAAATAAATCTTTTTTCATAAAGTTTGGTAATACAGAATAATAGCAATAATACAAAGGAAAAACATCATAGGCATTCACACACTCAGAGGCACTCAACATAATCAAAAACACAATATAATCTTACATGGCTGTATTGTGAAACGATGTCAGTACAAACAATCTTATTGAATATAGTAGGCATCTTATTGAATATAGTAGGTACAAGGTAATCGAAAGTATAAAACTTATTATTATATTAAACCCTGTATATAATGTTACTATATACATATTATAATTGAAAAGAAACAATGTAATAAAAGTATATCTTTTTTCATAAACTTTGGTATAAAACTTATTATATTAAACACTGTATATAATGTTTCAATATACATATTATAATTGAAAAGAAACTATGTAATAAATATATAACTTTTTTCACAAAGTTTGGTTGGAATTATTAATCAAAGGAAACTAGCCCCTCCAATACTCTCAAGAAATTATTCCTAAAACTATAAGTCGATCTTCATCATGTAAGTAAAAATTAAATTCTGAAATAAAAAATTCGAACACAATAACAAACAAGAAGTCAGAAGAAAGAAAAAGATAAAAAATGTACAAGTCATGATCATTTTTTATCTTTTTCTTTCTTCAACAGTAACTCCGTCAACTCCTGTTTAGCTTTAGCAGCTAAGCACTCAGCAATGGCTTTCCGCAGGTGCCACTGGTGAAGCTCAGCTTCTCGTACTTCCTTTCTCTTCAGGACGTCTTGACTCTCATCGAAGTACTCCAACTTCCTCTTAGTCATAGCGCTGAGGTTGTTTCTCAACATGGCCGGAGTGACTGCCGACTTCTTCTTTGAACCTGCAAATTTCAAATTTTTTAACGTTTTGTCTCGGCGGTTCAACGATTCCACTATATAAAACAATATTAATTCCAATTTTCAAAATTGCATGGGGATGAAATAATAGTAGATATACTGTAACATATTAGAGAGTAAGCTCCACAAATAATCATTATAGTTCAGACCTGTTATTAGTGGAGTGGCCATCTTTCTTTTGATAACGGGCTTTTCAGCGCTCATTACGTCTTCCTCCTCCTGATCAAAGCTCAAGGGTCCAGCTACAGATCCGCCTTCAGCTTCAGCTTCTTCCTCTTCCACCAACTCGATGGTGGTCGTAGGGTTGCTCAACGTACCGGGGTACCCTACACAATGTATTATGTGTACATATTGTTAAAATTATAGTGTTTCAACATAAACATAGTATCATTTTGCACACTCGCATGTTCCATATTTGGTTTTGTTTATATATAAATTATGATTGAGTTAAATATGTGTAAAATAATACCATCGCAATCCGAAGTACTGGCTTCCCCCACCATGGACGTCTGCAATAAGCCCTTGAGCCACAGCGTGGTCTCGGAAACGTCCGATGGAGGGGGGCCACCACCTGTCTTTCTCTGCTCCTGCACAACATTGCTCCATTCCTAAAACAAACACATACCGTTTACTAATACATACGTTTACATGGAACATTTATGAAAAATAAGGAGAACGAAAAACAATACTTACAGTATTGGCCGTCCTCTTCAAGTTTGCAAACTTGAATCTCAGTTGGCTTGCTGATCTTGGCACGGGGCCTGGCAAGTTGGAATTGAACTCTTCGGAGATCCGCTCCCACACCTAATTTTTTTGTTTATTGGTCCCTATATCCGTTTTTTTATTGAACAAAACTGCCGAATACTTGGACACGAGTTCATTCAATCTTGAAACTTCTTTCTGCGAGAAATTAATAGACTTGCACCTGTAATAATAAAATGTAATAATATTATCATAGCGTATGTTAAAGTCATGTAATTTAAGGAAAAAACATAGTTGTACATTCTTACTTTTTATTAAATCCCTCCATTTTAGTGCAAAGTTATAACGACGCACAACAAACTTCTGTATTTTGACAGTCACTTAACCAGAGATCATATTTAATCTTCGGTGTGGCCGTACCAAAAAATAATGCCGTGCGTTTTTCCACGTAATTTCGAGGAATATTCTGCTTTTTAGACTGGCCACACTAGTAACTTTTACTTTTGCACAAAGGCACTTGAAACAGCGCGCGGTCCGATTTAACATCCTTGTTACTTTAACTGACAGTTACATTTTTAACTTAGCTCACGATTTAGCATTCTGTTGAAACAGACGGCTCCTAGAGAAGTGTTACTCCAGTAACAGATTGGCAGCTATGAGTCGCTTTAGTTTTGTTATTGTTTTCAATGGTGGTCAGGGAACGGTCAGTGTCTGAGTTGAAATCGCGTTTGTGATCCCACCCGACGTGGTGAGTTTAATTCCTCAGCTGGCTAAGCCCTCAAACAGTTATAATTTACATTTCTGTTATTTTTTATTATTCTAAATTTTATTAAAAATTGGTTTATAAGCCATGTTTTTTTATTACTTTTATTTTTTCTCTTCTTCTTGCAGTGGTAGTAAATTGGGTTACGCCAATGATATGTTTCTGGTTCCAGAACCCAAATAGAAATAGCAGAGACTTATATATTTATTCATTTATTTAGTAACGTTTATGTCCAATTATCAAAAGAAGAAATTGGAAAATAACGGATAAAAAATTAATAAATCATAGCCATGACAAAAAAGGACAGAAAACCAATAAATATAATTTCATGTCAATACAGGAACAAGGTTTTGATGCAGTTGGATACCAAAAATCATTAAGACTTAAACCCAAAAATTTATGGCCCTGACTTGTTTTGTCAAGTATGGCCTTTCTAGACATTGGCGAATAATATCCATGATTTGAGGGAAATAAATTTTTATTTCTCCATCAAAGGAAAGGATAATGAATGGGAGAAAAAAGTAGGTGATTCAATTTTACCGTTAATAATTTTGAAAATGCGGTTGAGATCAAGGTCTTTCCTGCGTTTTTCTAAAGAAGAAAGGTTTAATTTTACTTCAAGATCATCATAATCGCCTCTTTCTAGCCCCAACCTCTCTAGTGTCACTGTAGGCTAATATACACACAGATCCTCTCTAAATGAAATTTCACCAATGCCTAGCAAGCCACTTTACTACAGCCAGTGCCACTTTAAATGAACTTTCATCAATGCCTAGCAAGCCACTGAACTAGAGCCAGTGCCACTCTAAATGAAATTTCACCAATGCCTAGCAAGCCACTAACTCTAAATTAACTTTCACCAATGCCTAGCAAGCCACTGTACTAGAGCCAGTGCCACTCTAAATGAACTTTCATCAATGTCCAGCAAGCCACTTTACTACAGCCAGGGCCATTCTAGGCTAATATACTCACAGATATCTAGTCGTACTATCTCGGTCTAAGGAAACTGCTTCAAAGTGACTGGTAACAAAACGGATTGATGGATATGTTGAGTTCAATAAACTAGATCCGGTACAAACGTCGTACTACCACATTTATGATGACGCTGTACAGAATTCACCGACTTAAAAAAGCCAATATCCATTATAAGCTGATGTATGGAAATGGCTGTGTTTATGACCGCCGGCTGAGTGTCAGCAAGATTGAAGAACTCAGAACAGGGTACTTGGAAAAAACCACAGACATAGGAATTAATAGACGAGAAGATAATGGCGAGGGGTAAAATCAACTGTTGAAGAACGAAGGGCGTAAGGCTGACTGTGATTCGTCAATAAATCAATCTGACAGTAAATAGGCATCTCGCATTATAATATCACCATTTACTTCTTAATAGTAAAATCTGCTTTTGAATGAATAGACATTTTTACATGGGAGCGCAAATTACTCGCCACGTTATGAACAAATTTGCAAAGTCCAAATTCGGCAAAAAAATTCGGTTTTATTTTCAAAGTAGAATATTTCGTTTAAGTATTTAGTTAAGACACTTATATAAATGTTCATAATTTACTTCCCAGCAACCAACCAGCTTTGTGTTTCGCGTCCAGACGTTTCTCGATGTGATAGTATATGTTTCTAAAACTGATCTATATTATACGATGTGAATATGCTTAAAATAAAGTAAAATAATGCTTATATGTGGAATGTAATACGACAATTGGGTTTGTTCTCTTTTTCACATCTATTTTTACAAGTTTTCATAGTACAAGTCAACATTTTGCCGTGTTATTTTGAAAAATGAACCGATGATGCCTCGACCATAGTTCGCACAAGAATGATGACGTCACGTTTTCAAATTTCACTTGAGGCCATACGCGAGCCCAGCCGGCTCCAATGGAACCGGTATGGGGAGTGGGGATAATACGCTTTTAATCACTTAGGGCAGGTCTACTAATATTCATATGTCTATGGAAAAAACCCTTGACTCTTTGCAGAAACGGGTGGTCCGTTTAATAGACTCCACTGTCTTAACAAACAGATTTAAAATATACAATCCAAATATTTAAAACACAGGCGGGAATGCTGAACTTGTTCTACTGGTTCAATGGAAGATGCTCCGAGGAACCAGCATCATTGATTCCTACGGCACTGGTGTATTAAACACTCCCTACTTTGTCTATATATTTGTCCACGTTTGTTAAAAGAGAACGGCTCGTTTCTACAACTTGTACTTAAGTTCAACTTCTCGGCTCTGTTTTCCTCCCTCTCACAAAATGGAACTCTTCATGACCCAAACGATGACACAAACCAATTTTAATCACTTTTATTTTATTTTTTATATCATTGGAGAAGAAGATATTACCTATAAATTTAAACGGAACATGAAACTAAACAAGACACAGAAAAATAAAAAGATAACGGTCACAACTAGGAATCGAACCCAGGATCGTTTGTCTTGACCGTCTTAAACCACTCGACCATTGGAACCTATTTATTAAACGTCATATTTGTCGATATCTTATATGAAATTCAGAATTAACAATATCATCTTGCAACTAATTTTTCCCATATTTTTGCCAGCTACCCTTTTTAAATGATCAAAAAGTTTCTAATGATACTTTAGACTAGATAGTGTCTCGGATAAACATATTTTTTATTTATATGGGATAGACATTTTTTTTCCTATCTGTAAAATTGAACCATTACCCCCTCATTACTAGATATCATTATAACGATGCATTTATGTAATAATTGGAAAAGTTTGCACAGTAAATAATCCACGTAATAATAGTGATCCTCTCATTAGTGTGCAAACTGCCTCTTTGAATACTGATAGAGTTATACATCATAATGGAAAATGTTTGGAATATTTTTTCCATCTGGATTAAAATTTCATTTTTAACTCAAATCCAGTTCTTTGCTCTGGGATTCAAACCGATTTCATCAATATTACCAAGTGGTTATGACAACATAAAATTTGTAAGCATTTATGATTTGAGATATTCACGGCCAAAAGTATTATAGTGATTTGTTTTTAGGGTATTATGCCGTGTTGCGCTACTTCCTCCTTTTTCCAACGTTTCGGACAGCATTACAGTGTCCATCATCAGGGCAGATGTGTAATCAATTTACAATGCTGCAATGCTGTCCGAAACGTTGGCTTACGAAGGAGTTAGCGCAACACGGCATAATACCCCAAAAACAAATCACTTTGTAAGCATTGTTTTTTTTTTATATTTGTACCCGGCGTTGCCAGGGTTATGGATGTTTTGAAGTTGTGAATTCTAATTTATCTGAAAACTGAGAGCATTTTTAAGTCGGCAATAATATTATGGTAACAGTTGAAAAATTTACTTTTTAAAATTATTCGTTTCACCTCTTCGTGTCATTTCTGCCTTGGGTGTCCTCGACTTCTTTTACATTTCATTTTCACGACATACATTATTCTTACACCACTTTCTTTCATCATCACATAAGCCACATTTTCTCCACAGGACGCAAACAAAGAAACATTCATTTTTGTGTATGATTCCGTACTAGAGTTCAAACTAACCAGAACCTACGGAGCAATGGCATCCATGTTTAGTTAATTTTGTCATTCTGAAGTAAGAGAGGTTGATTAGAAGAAGAAATTTTATAAGTACCCGGGTATTCAGATCTGGTAAAACCATTTTAAGCCTCGTTTCAGTTCTAAATTAACCATTCACGGTTGGCCTATATACTAAAATCCCCGTTGTTACCCACGGTTACCCCACTCTTGATCACTGACATTTGTCCCACCGACGCTTGGCCCCCTGACTGTTGTTCTTCCGGACAGTTAATCCCTCTGCCAGCTGATCCCTCGGACACTCGATCCCCCAAAGGATTATATTATGCTGAACATCCTAATTGGTAGATGAGTATGCGGATACGTCCGTATAACAAAAGTCGATAAACTTATATATCTGCAGGCGTCTTGATAAATCCGCTACATTATTATTTGTAACAGTTTATTGCGTGTCCCGAAAGAGTATGTGGTGAGGATATGCCACTGAATCAAATCCTCTCTGCATTTCCTTTCCCTAAGCTGACAGTATATTTAAGTTGTTCGTGTTTTGTTATTCGGTGGTACATCATCACTGCATACTCCTCAAGTATACGGCAATTTTGTTAGCAAAAATATTACACTAAGTCGTATTTTGTATAAGTGGGTATTAGTTAGCATATCATCTCTGCATACTTACTTCACCAATAAGGACGGACAGCAGAAATTACACTTTGGCGGATCAAGTGTTCAAGGGATCAACTGTCTGTGGGATCAACTGTCTGGAGGGGGGTTAACTATCCGCAAATCCGCAAAAACAACAGTCGGGGCCAACTATCGCGGGATCAAGCGTCATGGAATCATTGCCCGCCTACTTTTTATCATTAGTTCTATTACACGTGATCTACTCAGATCATTGCAATGATTTTTTCTTATTTTTCAGTCATTAATCAATCCAGATACATTAAACTGAAAGCTCCGTTATGATCCCACTCTCTTTTTCAGGTTCGGGAAAATAGGCTAAGGCATAAGCCAACAACGTTCATGCATGCTTAAATCTGCAAATCATAATTTTCCTTGGCTTCGCGGCTTTGGTAGTCCGTGCAGTTTGGCCGTAGCTCAGCGACAATCAATGGAGATCTCAACTGCAACACCCCGCTTAAGTTTATTTCATTACCAACCATAATCAAGCATCGTGTAAAGCTTTAGCTCTCTGTATGTTTAAACCTCTGGTCAGACTATAAGTTTTAAGTTTAAAAAAACCAAAGTGGTGCCTGTTGCTGCTATAAGCAGGCTCCATAAAGTTTAAGTCTCTCTTTCCTTACTTTCACTTTACATCTTATTATCTGAAGCATCGAAGTAACTTCCCCAGGGACCATTCTACATCATCACAAGCAGCGTGGATAACAAATGCAAAACACAGCCTGGTAATGTCGATGTTGAACACCAGTGCCAAAACAATTTGGGAGTTTACAAACTAAACAGATACAAAGAAGAATTCAAAGGAATAGCCATGGTGCCAAAGGACATACAACATTTAAAAGTAATGTTTTAGATTTTTCACTTTCACAATACAAAACTAATTACGTTCTTATTCTGCTTTACCTATTCTGTTTTCTAATCTAATCTTGCTATCCTTTCGTTGGCTTTAAGGCTATTCTCAGTTTTATTTCAATATATATATATATTTCCACAGCATAAAGTCTGGCAAAAATGAAGTTCACCTCCACTAAGGCACCCACTTGGTCATAATTTTTGGTTTCCTATTATCTGACATTCTTTCAACTTGTCCAGCCTATTCATTTTTTGTGCCTATAGAGTTTTACCTTGGTCCAAACCACAGTTAGATTTTCGAGTTCAAGATTCATTATTTTGACTCGGTATGGTCTATTTTCTAGATTTTTCAAAGGCTTTACTTTAAGAGAGTGTTTTTTGTTCAAAAACAATAATTTTTGCTAGGATTCATGTCTCACAACCGTAGGTTACTAGTAATCTTATTTAGATTTATATTATGAGCAGTTTGCTTTCGGCCTCACAAACATGTATTTCTGACACGTATACTTATACGGATATACCACTTGCCTTTTCAAAATTATGTTTAATATACTTTCAGGGCTTAGTAGCAACAGATATCTGGAGAGACGGAGGCTACAAGCCATTCTACAGTAGGACGTACGATAATCCTTGTAGAGACGTTTTGTTATCACCCTTATTAAATAAATATTTCTCAATGGGCAATGAATGTGCTCTTAAAAAGGTAATAGCTTTTTATCCCCAAGAAGTTTTTGTTATAATATTTATATAAATTTTAATAAAATATCCTGACTGTAAACTTTATGGTGAATAGCTACAGTTGGACCCGAGTGGAGCACAAAATGCGCAGGAATGCTATCATGGTCACTGACTAATGTCTGGCTTAATGGACTGTGATCTGGTGTCAGTTTTATTAGCACACCTTTTTAATGTTATTATGACTTCCTGCACTTCCTCCTTATCTGATCATTGTACACATATTTTCAGGGTAACTATACGATAAACGAAGTTGATCCCACTGCTATATTAACCGCCGTTGTTGGTAACAGTTTCTTCTACGAAAAGATATCTCTGACGATGGTCTTATTCACCAAGAAGGGAATCGTTTCATGTATAAAGATTTATTGCGAGTCCAGGCCGATGCCTAAACGTCCTAAGCTAACAAGAAGAAATCAAACAATTTCCTAAAATATAGTACCAAGTAATAAAAGTACTCGTTGTTTATATCCACTTTTTTAATGTGTTTGCATTTTGTAATGGCTCTTTATAAAGATTTTACTATGATATAGCGGCATAATAGACTGTTGTAATCAACTATTATCATTGATCAACGTGATAATTAAGAGATACTGGATAAACGTGCATACTCATTATATGTTATATCTCTGCTTACTAGCAGATTTAATGTGTGTTGGGAACTCTTGATTAAGTAAAAGGTTCTTTACTCTTAATTGCGTGTATTTAAGTTACAATAAATTAAGTCTGGATTTAGCTATACTGTTCACTACCCGAGGGTTGGTAATTCTCTGTTTTCTACTGGCTTGAAGTCTGACAAGGATACTCTACAGGCAATTGCTACACACTAGCGACATCTGTCGGACTCTGGAGTAAGCTTTATGGCTGGTGCCATCTATCGTTTGAATACCCAACTTTTTACCATACATTACAATACATAAGTACCTACAGTTGTCTCGCTTTCATGCCGTTTCTCCCATAAAAGACAGTTGCAAGTTCGATACACTTCTCTTTTACTACTTATTTGCTGAATATGGTAAAAGGAAAGCACGATGTCTGGAATTACACACTAAATAATAGACATTATGTAGTCTAGGAGGCTAGATGAAGAAAATTTATTATGTTAAATATTACATTTAAAAAGGGCTGTGGAAGTCTTCTTACTATATTTATACTAACAAAATGATTACGTGTTAAGTTTATTAAACTAAAGAAAAATGGTAGAACCTGCAGACATACAACCTGGTTGCAGCTTTGCGTGACTACTTTTCTGGTTATTATTAAAATTCTTGTGTCAATGTTTAATAATAAATAAGTTAAATTAAATAGTAAATTGGCGGTTTTATGACACCATTTATGCGAAAATTCGTCAACAAAGAACAAATGATGGAGTTAAGTTTTTTTCCAACACGCTTTTACTTATCGATGTAATCAGGTTTAGCAGAGATTAAATTAATTTTTGAATTCACCAAAAAAATGGTATTGCTGGTTGAAATTGTTTTTTCCAAGAACCATAGCCCAATATCAAAATAAGTTTGGAGCTAAAAATAGTTTTATTGACCTAGAAACACCGGATAGGAAAATTGATGAATTTTCATGACGCTTGGCATCCTAACAATTTATCGTTGGAACTCATGTAGTTTTGAATTATTATTTCTGTTCAATTTCCATTTTTTTCTGAATTATATCAAGATTAGTTTATCTATTTACACAAACAGCTATATAGCTTACAGAAACGCTAGTAATTAAATATATATTACTGTCCAATTGAAGTGATTATTCACTTATTCCTGGTATCTTATCGTATTTGTAGATCAAGCTAAATTTAATAACAATGTTTTCAAAATTTAATATTTTTAATACGAGCAATTTAGATTGGAAATCTTTCAAACCGGAAGCAACCTGTAGTTACGGAAATAGTCACACCGTTACAGCCAGCTTCGATATTGGTTGAACATGAACATCTGCCTTACAAGGATAGTAGGTACACTACATTAGAGTTGTGTTGGGCAGAACCAATCGCTCTACCGCATTCCAAATACCTACCGAAAGTTAGAGCAAAAAAAACCATGCCAATAACTTATTTTTACTATTTATAGTAGATCATTACAATGATCTATAACTATAATATCTGTATTATTACGATAATGTCTGCCGTACATGCTTCAAATAACCTCCGTATGAGGCGCTGCTAAAGTCTGTCTTACACACGCTCCACATGCTAGCTACAGACAGAAGTGGCGCCATCTATAATTTTATTTATTTTAAGTCTTCGTATAATATTATTTTATTAGATGCATGTCCTTTATAGGAATGCTTTTCCTCTTTGATATCTGATTAGCATAGATTGATTCATAATTGGTCTGGGTGAAATTTTGTAATTCTCAACCGATTAAGTTTTAAATTGGTAAATCTGGTGAGAAATAAAATTGAATCAAAAGTTAAAATACCAAATTTCGGCGGCCATCTTGAAATTCTTGCGTTTTCAACCGATTTACTTCAAAATTGGTTAGGTTTAGGTTTAGGAAAAATGAACTCAATTTCTTATGTCAAAAGGTGCACAGTTTCGATGGTAATTTTTTCTGTTCTAACAGTTAGTAAATTTCCACTCTCACAATTTCAGAGGAAATTTCAGTTCTCGGTGAATTAAATAAGAAATTATTAGAAATATACTTTTTGAACGCGAGGTCTACTGTTAACAGAACTAATAATAAAAAGTTTTAATACAATATTGGAGTGACATCTCTTGTTGTTGAAATTAAAAAATTAGTTCGCTTAGTTCAGCCAAAACATGGTTTGTGTCTTTAGGTACTATAAAAATTATAAATCCATTAAATTTTTCCTTAAATTGGTCATATAATTACCATTTTGTTCTGTGTAAAACGTGCATTATGAAAAATAGTTTTTAAAATAAACGTCATGATATAAGCGATTCCACGACATGTGGCATTTTACTAAAAGTATTTTTTCAGTACACAACTTATCACAAACATTTTCCAAAAAATATGGATACGATGATACAGCGTACCATAGACAATAGTGCAGATGAACACAGAGATACGACAAACGTACCATAAATAATATTTGCTGGACAATCTTTTCGTCTATGGGCAGTCTTCATTGAAATCATGAACCTAATAAGCCCTGGACAAAGCATTAGTGCGATTTTGTATGAATGGCATTGAAGCCAAATCTAGAGTGAGGGAAAATTGCCTGGCAGCCATCTTAAATGACTAATTTTTAACTAATTTGTTTGCAAAGTGGTGCACGATTAAATATTATTATTTTATTATTGTGTTGTTAATGCAGTTATATCGGCTTATGTTTGTTTTTTTCGTATTTGATGACACAAGGAATAAGATACGTCACCAAAAAACGTTAATAAAGTAGATTTTGACATTTCCATACATCTTTTTCCTCTCCCCGCAGCTTCAAATTGTTATAGAATTGCTTCGTCTAGGCCCTAGGGCTTTATAGGTCCAGCGGCATTGAAACTAAAACTAGAGTGAGGGAACGTTGCCGCCATCTTGAATGACAAACTTTTAAAATGATTTGTTTGCAAAGTGGTATATAATGAACTGTTTTTATTTTATTTGTGTGTTGTATGCAATTATAAGGGCTTATTCATTTTTGGATATTTGATGAGACAGGGAATGATACACCATTAAAAAATTTTATGTTTTGTCATTTATCATACATCTCCCTTCTCACCCCATGGCTTCAATTTTTTCTCGAATAGTTCCGTCCAGGGATTATTAGCGCAGGCGCGGCAGTTGATTTGACGTTTATGTTTTTTGTGTTTTACTTGTCAGCAGACGCAATTTTTGGCTTGTCATGTCTTGGGATTCAAAGGGTGAATTTGAGGACGATTTACTAAGTTTATTTTTTTATTAATCAAAGTGTCAAAACAAACAACCATAGAAATACCAAACATAACAGTAGATGCATAGATAATACCACTCGTAGATGTGAAATCAACTCGGTGGAGGCTTAACGCAACCGCTTCATCTTTACCACGTATATTTGGATAGCTTAGATAGAACGCAGTGATTTCTTAAGCATCTATTCGATAGAAAATATACCTGTCAACTATGAATCGGACACCGTATATTTTTTAAGTGATTTTAACCCTTATATACACAGAAGCAATATGAAGAATAAGTTGGGAATTGCTTGCGCTAAATATATATTTTTTATTTTATGTATGCAGCTTCTCTGACGGCTTTGAAATAAATTATCTACTATTTCACATCAATTTTTCTCAAGCTCACGGACGTTCACCGGTTAATAGTCCAGTCAAGATGTACATCCATGCTTGCAAAAGGTCCAGTCATTCTGAATTTTTTATATGTTGTTAGGACCTAAACCAGTATTAAAAAAAAAATTTTGCAACTTCGAAAGTGCTGTGCAAGCGGCGGTGGACCTAAAAAACCAGGAAATTTTCGGTTTTTTTTCAGTTTTTGCTCAATATCTCAGTAAAGGAAGGGTCTGACTGGTGTAGTCAGTATAAATACTTTTAAAGTAAACAAAATTTGCTATATGGCTTTATATAGCAAGCTATATAAAGCCATTGGTTTTCAAGATACAGTTCTTCAAAAATATGCTATAATTTGAGACTAAAGCAAGCCATAAACAGCCATTAGTTTTCAAGATACAGTTCTTCAAAAATAGGCAATTTTTTAGAAAAAGTGAATTTTTTTCGAAATGGTCACTTATTTTGTAAAATAATTTCTAAAATACGCAGCTAACGTCAAATATTGTAAAAAATAAAGTTGTTGTAAATTTAATAATCTTTTATTTGAGACTAAATTGATATCTGTAGACTAAACGGTTCTCTCAAAAATGGCAGATAACCAAAAACAGTCATAAGTGGGTTTTGGGTGAAATGCAAATAAACTGTTCTCGCGTCTTTTTATGGTTTTATTGTGCTGTGAAATAAATCCATTAATCATCGTGGGTTTATCCTAGGGTTATAATATAATTACGACTATTTCAAATTTCAAGTACCCATTAGTACCTATACCCATGGGTACCCATATGAATGGACACGCATATTCACGAGCTGTTCGAGCCCACATTTTGGCAAACCTCACACTGGCCAGCATTGTTTTTTATGAGGTTGACATAACTCCTGAGGAGCGAGACGAGACTGAAAAATTGCTGCGAGACACTGAAAGGTCTCTCACTATATCAGCAGAAGAAATTGATACCTACCAAATACTAAAGGCAAAATTTAAAAGTGCCTTGGAGAAAATTAAAGCGAATGGTCCAACATCACAGTTGTGGGTCCAATACTTTCGTATGACCACTTTGATAAAACTATTCATCCAGAAGAGCGTGCTGGTGATTGGAACCTTCATTTTTACACTGTCCAAAAGATGCTCCCTTTTTTCCACGCAGCTGGACATTTTTTGTATGCTAAGAGCGTGCACCTCTATCTTCAGGATATGATGGCTCTATAAGATCGGATGGATAAAAGTGAATACGACATGTTCACAAAAGGATCCTTCACCATTTGCCGGTCTGACAAGTTTTGGTCTGGGTTGTGGTCAGACATAACAATTGAGCAGAAGCTGATGCGATCCACGAAAACCTACGGTGGGTTGACCCAAGGAAGAGGAATCTCCGAAAGTGTTCTGGCAAGGTGGACAACAGGAATGGTGTTTATGTTGAACATTTGTGAAGAACTGGAAAGTTTTTGCAGCTTATCATGTCATACTGGCGATCAGCATGTAGACATGAGACCTTCTCGAATCATCCGAGATAATAGTGATGTGGAAAAACTGAAAAACTGGTTTGCTCTCCACCCTCCATTTCCCAAAACTGACAGTTTAATTTCTGTCAGTAGTGGTTTACTGGCAGGTCCTGAAATTAATTGCCACACAGCCCAGAGAGTTGGAACGGAAGGAGTAATGAAAATTGTGGGAAAAATGTACGACAAGGTAGTAATAAAACGGAAAAATAAAGTTACCATGCTGGCATCGATCACCTCAACCGTTAAACTGCCGGACAAAAACAGAAGAGTGGCTGTGGATCCGCTCACTTTTCAGCGAGTGTGTATTGCAAAGAAATCTGAACAGGATTTACAGGATGACTTCAAGTATGAGTTGGCCCCGTTCCCGATGTCTCTGTTCAATGAACAAGGGATGCGCAAGGGCACAAAATCTACTCTGTACTCTGCCTTCACTCCTCTTTCCAGCCACACGCCGATAGATGCCAGCACTCACGTCATTTTGGATGTTGGCTACCTCTTGCACAAGGTCGTGTGGCAGCGGAAAAGCACGGTTCGAGCACTTTTGGCGCGTTATACCACCTACGTCCGAAACCACTTTGGGAAGAACGTCTCTATCGTTTTTGACGGCTACCCCGAAGATGCTACCAAAAAAAACACCAAAACAGCGGAACGACTCCAGCGCTACGCAGCTCATTCCAGCTACGAATTGACTTTCAATGAATCCACAGTAATTCAAATTGCTCAAGAGCATGTTTTGGGCAATGAAAACAATAAGAGACGCCTTATAACTCTTCTCTGTGACGCCTTTCAGAAGGAGGGAGGAGAATTGGCTGTTGCCGAAGAAGATGCTAATCGAGAGATCGTCATGATGGCGTTATCAAAAAGAGCAGATGCCGATCGGGTCGTCATAGTGGGAGAAGATGTCGACCTCATTCTTCTCAATGGTTTAGGCGCTGAAGAGACAAACGTCTATCTTCAGAAGAGCACGAAGGGTGAAGCTGGTTGCTGTCACTACTCTACGACCTCCTACAACAACCAGGACTCCCGACAATTACCAGGAACGGTACTATTTACCCACGCGTTTGCCGGGTGCGATACCACCTCAGCACCGTTTGGCCAAGGAAAGACCAAAATCAGCACACTTCTGAGCAAGAGTGAACCACTTGCTGAGCAAGTGGAGGTCTTCCTTCGGCCAGACTCTACCCCACAAGCCGTGAGTGAAGCAGGCATCAAGTGCTTCGTGGCTCTTTATGGGGGTGACATCGCGAGGGATACTTTGGATTTCCTGAGATATTTTTTTTTTTTTTTTTTACAGTGAATACCTCACAAGAGTCCCAACTGCTCCCGTCTGGAGCCAGTGAGACTATGGCATCCCCAATTGGGGGATGTTGTGAGGCTGAAGGTAAGTGGGGAAGGGAGAGAGAGGAAGGTGGGGAAGTACCTGGCTATTCAGATCTAGTCACTAAACACGGCTAAAGCCATTTGGAGCAACGTTTCAATTCTGAATGGTGGTCTTACACCAGGGCGATACTGGTAGTATCTTCCACTCTGGAACGTCCCGCAAATATACTATATATTATTTTTATTAATTAATTGTGAAATAACACAAATTAATCAAATAAAATTTATTTGCGCACGCCGGGTTCGAACCCGCGACCTTCGGAATGGCAGTCCAATGCGTTACCACTGGACTATGCCGGCCGTCATATAAGACGTTTGTCACTTCAACAAACATAAACCTCGCCTGTTTGCCACCGACGGAAGATGCTGCAGGCCACCATGCAGCAAGGTGCTATCTCCAAGTGCGGAAGTGGCGGGGAGTCAACTTGAATCCCAATGAATGGGGGTGGAAGCTGTCTTCTCAAGGACTCACCCCCATCCCCACCACGATGGATCCCGCACCTCCTGCCCTTTTGTGAAAAATTTCGTGTAAATGCAATAAATGATGCTCTGGGAGCTGCTCGTGTAGAAAGGCTGGGCTCCACTGCTCAGTCCTCTGTCAGTCATGCGGTGACAAATTTTGCATTAACGTCCCGGATGTGGAGCTGAAATGCTCGGACGATGAAGATGACCCGGCTGCAGACTGGGCGCCTCTCCCAGCTAAGATAAAAAGAAAGACATGATTTGGCAACCAAGACACAATACCTACATGATTTATATTAGTTTTATTTTTTGTGTACGTGTAATTTGTCCTTATAGTAGGTACCATGATGTTTGTACAAGAATTTTGGTATGTAGGTATATAATACAATGTTTGAAGATGAAGTTATTCCCGATAGATGTAATATCTTTTCTTTTTTTCATCAAAAATCTGTTAACTGTTTGATAAATAAAACAATAAAAAGACATGAGAACAGTTTATTTGCATTTCACCCAAAATCCACATATGACTGTTTTTGGTTATCTGCCATTTTTGAGAGAACCGTTAAGTCTACAGATATTAATCTAGTTTCAAATGAAAGCTAATTAAATTTACAACAACTTTATTTCCCATAATATTTGACGTGGAATGCGTATTTTAGAAGTTATTTTACAAAATAAGTGACCATTTCGAAAAAATTTCACTTTTTGAAAAAATTGCCTATTTTTGAAGAACTGTATCTTGAAAACTAATGGCTGTTTATGGCTTGCTTTAGTCTCAAATTATAGCAAATTTAGTTTACTTTAAAATTGTTTGTACTGACTACACCGGTCAGACCCTTCCTTTACTGAGATATTGAGCAAAAACTGGAAAAAATCCGAAAATTTCGTGGTTTTTTAGGTCCACCGCCGCTCGCACAGCACTTTCGAAGTTGCAAATTTTTTTTTTAATACTGGTTTAGGTCCAAACAACATATAAAAAAATCAGAATGACTGAACCTTTTGCAAGCACAACCCCCTTTTCATGTTTAACTTGACTGGACTATAATGTGTTGCTTACGTGGCGTACGTCCACAAAGGTGGACCCGGTGTGGTTCTATCTTTATTTACCTACATAATTTAAAATAAAGGCAAAATATAATAGAATATTGGCAAGCAAAGTATTTTTAAAAAAAAGGATTGGATTATAAATGCCATGTTTTTTTTATTACACTTAAAATAGATCCATCATAAAATTTAAACATTAACATAGGTAAATTTTTACATTTTATTTTTCACTTCTAATATTTATTAGATACATAATTTAACATTTTCATTAGATACATGTTTAATTTCACTAGGAACTAGGCTGTACAATTGGTTTCCTTGAAACAATAAATAATTCTGTCTTTTTTATTTGTTATTTTTTTTTATTCTGATGTCTTCTTCTGTCTTGTATGGTGTGTTGAAGACTTTATTGAATTGTATCTAAAATAAGTTGATGGTAAATTATTAAAACTTTAGAAAAAATTATTTGTTAAACCTTTATCATATCTAATTCATTAAGCATTTTCTGTGTTGATGTATAGTTATGACGCTTCATAATTTGTCTCAATGCTCTATATTCAGGATTAATTGGAGATTTTTTAAATTATCTAAATTTATTTTTTTAATGTGACCTTAAAACCTTGACCCGAAAGTCACATTGTACATGTTATTGTGTATGAGTTATAAATTAGCACAATTTTTTTTTTGTAACAAGAATGTAATTTGTGCATTTGGCGACGTTATTAGCGCGGTTGACTTCAGTCCCTGAGAAGAAAGATTGATTCTTCGGTAAAATCAAAAAAAACATGCTTAGGTTTTAAAAGTTCACAGCAGTTAAGAGCCAGTCACTGGGGAGGATGGTGCAATCCTCGATCAAACCAAAAATAATGTTTTGTTAAATTTAATTTTATTTATTAAAAACAAATTTATTAAAGTATAAAAAAACTGATTTCATGTTTAACCGATAATTCACTTTACGGTACTAATGAAATGAATTTTTAATTTAAAATTCCGTGTGTTTCACCAAATTAAAAAGGTATTAAGTGAACTAAAATTACCCAACAGTGTTCAACAAAACAAGCCTTTATTATTTTGGTGACAGTGGCAAAATCATGCCGATTTTAAAATGTTATGAAATGTTGCGAATATCACTTGTCTTCGTTTTCTTATCATGTTGGTGTCACGTGATTGATGGAAAGAAACAGGAAAACAGTACATTTTATAGATTTGCTCCCAACAGATTTGTGAGTACAAGTGTATTTTAGCTAATCATTGATGAAGTTAATATCAACAACTCTCCATGAATAACTGACAGACACAGAAAACAAAACGTTAACCGCCACAACTGGGACATTAATCCAGATATTCCAGTCCTAACAAGACTGGCAATCTAACAACCGAGCAGTTGCTACCTAAATACAGGGTTTTCCAATAAGAGGTGTTATTTTGAATAGCCTGCTATTTCAGTAGATGTTACTTTTGAAGCTGTCATTTTTTGACATTTGACAAGTACAAACTACGCCATTAATAAAAATGGAACGATACACGCTTCAACAACGCAATAAAATTATTAAAATTCACTTGAGTGAATCAAATGCAAATCATCTTGAGTGATGAGGCCCATTTCCACCTCGGTGGCTTCGTCAACAAGCAAAATTGTCGCATCTGGGGCTCAGAAAACCCAAGAATTATTGTCGAAATGCCTCTTTATTCTCAACGTGTGACTGTTTGGTGCGGTTTATGGTCCGGCGGAGTCATTGGACTTTTTCGAAAATGAGGCTGGAGCAACAGTTACGGTGAATGGATTGCGCTATCGAGAGATGATTAATGTTTTTTTATGGCCGGAATTGGATGGTATTGATTTGGTCAACGTTTATTTTCAACGAAACGGCGCTACGTGCCACACAAGCAACGAAACCATTGATCTTTTACGATTTAATATCAAAAGAACACCACTTATTGGAAAACCCCTTACATTTAAGAATTACTGAAATTATCTTCAATTATTATTTCCCTTATTTTTTGGCTGCTATCTTTTTTCTTGTGATTACAAATTTCTACCCAAATATTATTACAATCTAAATGATGTCTCGGATGTAGCAATCTGATTTTATATTTAACGGAGTTCTGTTGACTTTTTTATGTTCATTGAGAGTTTTTGATATTACATATCTTGGTGAATGATTAAATAATACAATGAGGTTGATAAGTTTCAATAAATTATATCTAACAAAATTGAACATACGAGTATTTTAGCTGTTAAAATATACAGCAGACAAAAAAAAATAATTGATAAAAATATGATTTGATATTTTCACGGCCAAAAGTATCATAGTGATTTATTTTTTAAGGTATTATGCCTGTTACGCTACCTTCATCTTTAGCCAACGTTTCGAATAGCATTACAGTGTCCATCATCATGGCAGATGAAACGTTGGCTAAAGAAGGAGGTAGTGCAACACGGCGTTATACCCCAAAAATCACTATAATCACTATAAGTGACCAGTGTATTTATCATTTGACAGATGAGACCTGAGTTTCTATTTTACAAATCCTACCCGTTCCTTTTGTTGTTTTTAGAGCCATTTGCGTCACAGAATTTGAACAATTCATTAAATTTCAAAATTCATTTTCAGGTTTTATTCAAGTTCTGTTATTATATCATTATGACCAGTTGATTCATATCTCTGAAATAATACCATAACTTGAATAGAACATAGTCTGAATTAAAATTGTATACAACGCAATCATTGTACCAAACTTTAATTACTGTAGTAGCATTCTATTTTTTACCAACGACAGATAAATGAAACAAAACAATACTACAAAATTGGCTTCTGAGAATTGTACTAAAGTAAAGTAGATGTGCAAAAATCAAGGAAATGTTATGGCGATGCACTACGTAGTAATGTAATCATGTGTTTTTGGTTTGAAAATCGTGACAAAACATTGACTTATTCTAAAAAGTGTTTTTTTTATAATACATATTTATAATGATTTTACTAGGACATAGCTACGTACCTTTTTAAATTACCACAAATAAATAGATAGTTTATAAATAAATACAACTTGTACAGAACTTTAAAATTCACTTTAAAATTTGATGAATTTTTCAAATTCCATGAAAACAACTGGCCCTTGGTATCTTTCGTGGTAATTTTTTAAAATACTAATATTATTAAAGTAATACAATTATTTGCTTTTTGTTATTCATTCTTTGTATTATTCATGTTCCCAGTTTACCGATCCCCTTTCTTCGCCAAACCTTTACCTAGCCTTTCTTGTTTTGATATTTCGAACACTAAATGACTCTTCACGAATGTTTTGCATTCTCAAATTTTTTCACTCTATCTCATATCCTGATGAGAGAAGAATTCTTCTGAAAGTGGTCGATATTCCAAATTAATATCTTCTTTTGATGCCCTGTTGGCATCATTGGGAAAACCTTCTGCCATAGTGCATCTAGTTTCCGATGTCTTCTACATAGCAGTCCAACAGTCAAATAAATATAGTGGTATAAAATGAAGTACATTACAACTTCATAAATATGTTCAGTTTTGATTTTGTGTTTTCAGGGTCCATTCTTCATGTCCAGTAAAAGTTTAAAGTTATGCAAATCAGCAGGACCGGAAGACAAGGAACATTTTATGTTGTCCAGCGTCTACGTTCTAAAAGTCAGTCGACTTGAAGAAGAATATAGAGGATTCGGTGTGGTCCAACTGGATGTAAAAGTTCACAAAGTTTGTTCCCCGCTTTCAGATTTAAACCAAAAGTGCTAATGCTCATTCTAGTCCGCTCTTGCAAAATTATTTTGGTGTAAACAGTTATAAAACATTGTTTCGGTGCTCTGAGTGTATATTCAGAACTTTTTAGAATGCTCGTCTGTTTGATGTAAACGCCGCGAGCGAACAGTTGCCTAGAACATTCCTTCGAGTTCGTCGCTCCTAGAAGCGGTCGCTTCAAAGTGTTATTGTGTTCTTAGAACCTGCCCCAGAGCATCTGCAAGAATTTTAGTTCTAGTTGTTCACGTTCTCGTTCATTGGTAGTCTTTTGGTGTAAATGGTGAAAAAGAATTACATTTTACACTAAAATATGAAGAAAGATTGCTCTTGTTCCAGTTTTAGCTCATTCGTTTGAGTTTTTAGTTCGTTTAATTTAAATCCGCCTCTTGTTACATAATACATATATCGTGTCTACCATTTGATGCAATGCATAAATACGTTTGACAAACTTAAATAATTCTTATTTCCTTGTCGTATAAAGTAATGTTTATAGGACAAGGTTTTATGCATATCATAAAGGATAACAAATAATTAGTCGCCTGAAATATCAATACAAATTGAAAATATCTCCCTAGTAAAAATAAATGCCGCCAACGAAAATTGCTTATAATTATTTGTTATTAAATAATTCTGTTAAAATATATTTTTGAACATTTTAAAAACTTTCTCAAATTTTGGTGACTGTCAGTTTTTGACATAATGAGACTCAATCTCTCCAGTTTTACCAAAATCTTTCGATTTAAAAGCTCTAGCACTGGGCGTCTCTAGTATCAAACCTAAAGAACGTCTTCTTCATTTGGTTTTTTTTTATCATTATTTATTTAGTATTTTGCAAACACAGCATAGAAGCCAATGTAAAAAAGAAAATTACAAAAAAATTTTGGCATAATAAATATAAAATATACATACAGTTAAAGGTTAAATAACTGGTCATGATTAATTTCGTTGTAAGTCATGTGGAAATATCCACATTTTCTGCGAGTTAATGTTAAACTTGTAAGTCTTCCTAGGGGTAACGGGTTCTGCACCTGGGAAGAATCAAAAATCTGTTTTGGCAGCCTCGCATGAAATTATCGGGGACATAGAATCCTATTTTTACTAGAATATCTGGTCAATTACATATCATATATAATATGACTATAAAAAATCATTCATAGGCGTATAAACCATCAGCATTGACTAAAACTAAGGCTGCAGATACCTGGAATTGACGAGATAAATACTGTCGGAAGCAGCCGTGGGTGATAACCAAAGATATTAGAAGAACGAGATATGCTATGTTGGCCGCCGGACCGTAGGCGGAGTACTACCTAATTAGGGTACTTTGAACGGTATCGGGACGTGTACGCACAGAAATCTGTTCTATGTATTAGTGCGGATACCTTAGCGTAAGCGAAGGTGTGCAGTAGTATTGGTGAACAAAACCGGCGACACTCGGCAAAACAATTCCACACAGTATGAACTGCTCATAGCACATCTCGTTCTTTTAATATCTTTGGTGATAACCGAACTCTCTCATGTAGATGTATCGTAAAAATGTATTATGTATTTTCTCGAACATGTACATTAGACGTTATTCTCTGACCTGATATCCACTCTCGAGAATGCTACTCACTTAGCTAAAGTAAAGCGGCCTTAAGGTTGGTCAACTCCTTTGAACTGCGTATGACAAAACACAACATCTTTGTGGCTGATTTACAGATCCGTTCAAGATGAGCATGAACAAAAAAATGATTAATGAAAAAAGATTTTCTTTGTTGATATTGTTTATAAATACATAAGTATCAATTAACTGTATGTATGTACTTGTATAAAGATGCGTACGAGAGTGTTTATGTATGTTGTATGCCTTTGATTGTGTATATGTACATGCCTATGAGTATGTTGACTGTGTTACATCTATATATTATGTATTGTATATCTTTGTATTGTAGTCATTTGAAATGTTATTCTTTCGTATCTATTTTCTATATTGTGGCTTTTTGTTATAAGTGTGCTTTTTTATAATTAATATTATGAACATGACCTTCTGATAAACTGCTTTGGCAGTTTAGCGGGTGTTTTTATTGAAGAATAAAAATAAAATGTTAAGCGAGTGACATACACAATGTTTTTAACCATTATTATTATTATTGTTATGTATGTAATATTTTGCTGCTGTGCTATTATTATTTATTTAGCTGCTGTACTATTATAAATTTATAAACTTTGACTGTCCAACCAGGAAATTCCCATTTTAGGACATCCATAATGTAGCTAAAAATTTTCGCATCGTGTGGACGATGCCAATCATATCAAAAGATTATCTGATCAACAATAACTTAAACAATTAAAATTTTAATTGATTAACCAAATTGTACTATTTTTTTAGTATAGTATGGAGGTGTCAATTTTGAGGGGTGGAACTGTAATACCCATTTATTCAGTCGTCTCTCGCAAGCCCTGCGACGATATCATGTTTACAACCTTGATGAGTTTTTATTTTAAACCAGACAGAAATTGCCTGGTCAAACAGGTAAATGCAGCTTTTTTTAGTTAAGGTTAAACGCGACGCTCGTTGTAATCTACGTTTTCATAGATGGCGTTAATTAATTTATTTTATTAAAATACAGTTCTTGCATGGTATTGTATTTGTTTGCGCCCGTACATACGCTAAAAGTTGATTATATTAAAACCACGCCATCTGTGCTATCCGTCATATTTTTAAAGAAAAGCATTTAGAAAAAATTTGATATTGGAATGATTTCTCCGTATTAAATATATCATACCCAACAACATATATTATTCTCAGTTTCATTGTTTGTTTAGCATAGATAAAAGAAACATTGGAAATGAACCGTTTTTTAGTACGAAACCGCGCTTACAACGCATGTTGCCAATATAGTTCACCCATGCTACTGCTATTCGGATCTACGCCTTTGTCTCTACCTCCACAGCAAATTCATAACTTTCATTGGTTCCACCGCTTTCCTAGTCCATGCAATTTGGTCAAAGCTCGGTGACAGTCAGCTCGCTTTCATGCCTTATCTCCATTTGTTTCAACTATTTATATATAGTGCAGTGCCTCAGAGAGTGATCTATCTGCCCAGTTTCTTTAAAACATTTAATGAACAATTAAGGGTAAATAAGTTTAAAATTATCTGTATCATTGTATAATTGTTTTATAAAACCATTAGGAAAGATTCGTGAGAAATAAGTGTTCAATAATGATACTAAACAAGTGTAGTAACCTTTAATGGTGGGAATAATTATGTTGTGATAGCGCGTGTTGTGATCAGTAATTGGTATTATTTTGTTGAATTTTTGTTGGTGGCTTCTATATGAAAAAGCGTAGTGTGCCTGATACAAAACTTAATTTTGAATTTGATGCCAAAATACCCCACTCAACTGAATTACTATTTTTTAATCAAAAGGTGATGCAAAAATCTAGTACTGATATGTGCAATTTTTTTTAATTTGATTCAAATTATAAAATATGGGCCGTTAAAGAAATCGAATTTTCGGGATTAAGAAAGTTTGACAATTTTTTTGAATTCATAAAAAAATTAATTAATAATCTTCCTTACTTTCCTTTCCTTATACTATGTAAATATGGTGAAATATAAAATACGAAATATACAAACAAAAAATATTACAAACCACCCTTTTACGTTGGAACACAAATTGGGTGTATATAAATTTTAAATTCGGACCCAAAGAAATCGCTTTCTAAGAATTTTATTTTTTAATTTCTTGACATTTACATGAAAAGACTATTTTTTAATAATTACCATTATGTCACAAAAAAAATGTCAAAATTGCCTCCAAAAATCACGAAAAAAGTATATTTTAAAAAATTAAATAAATAACGAAGTACATATCCATAATAGATATTTACTCTACATATTGATCAAAAAAGAACATTTCTCCGTTTGATCAAGTATTTTGGCTTCAAATCCAAATGTAAATTTTGTATGAAGAAGGCAGCGCAGCCGTTCCTCTTAGGACGGGTTGTTTTGGAAAATTTGAACAATTCTTCAAATTTCATAATTTTCAAGTTCTGTGAAAAAAAATTTCAAGTAATGTTATTATTTAAGTTCTTTCAAGTAACTAGCTTATACTAATATAATAACAAAACTTGAATAGGACTTTCACAGAACCCGAAAATGAAGTTGAAATTCGATGAATTGTTCGAATTCTCCCAAACAACCCGTCCTTAATCTAATGACGGATAGCAATTTGGAACTTTCCATTTGATTATTGAGCAGATTAGAAAAAAAAGATCTGACCATAGGCATCCAAATTAATAGAATTGCCCTACCATGAAATTTGGTAATCAAACCACGTGACCATACTTTTGGCACCAGAGGGGTTCTGGATTGCTTTAAATAAGCTACAACATCAGTCATACATTGATCACCGAAAGGCGTTCACTGAAATAACCAAACCCTCCGCAGAAAAGTAAAGTTCGCATAATTTCACTGTCCATTGTGGGACTTTTCTGCGCAGGATCTGGATGTTCGTTTTTCAACGAACCGCTTGGAGTAGCAATGCTGAAATCGGTGAGGTGTGTAAATTATAACACATCTGTAAAAGTCTCACTTGAGACAGTTGCCTGTAGTCTGTCAGATTAATTTAGTGACAAACCACAGAAAGGGGGATAGCCAAATCTCCTCCCGCGCTCCTCGCACTTGATTTGTTCCCCTTTTTGCTGGAATGTCAATGGATCTGACCATGTACGTACGTCTCTTTGGTAATGGTAACAATTTTTTTTTTGTAGTTTTGTTGTATTGATTGGGTAAATGTTTCAAATATTAACTCTGTCATTTGTTTTAGGGTAACTATACAGTTCATGGATTGAATATAAACACTCTCTCTCACCTGGTGACCGGTGAAAACTTTATACATGAAACTTTCCTTTGCCGTTTTGAAGTGTTTAGCGCGAGAGGTGCCATTTTCTGTTCCGACAATATATACGAATCCAAACCTCTAAAGAAACTCAAACCTAAAAAATAAAATAATCCGCAATTTAATATTTGTATTTGTATTGATTTATTAACCTTACCCTATGATTGATGTTACAATTTATTCTAAAGATACCAAATTGGTACAAAATTAATATAAGCGAGTAATATTCTAATAAAAATATAACATTATCTATAAAACGACAACTTTACAAGAAGCTCGTCATCACTTTACCCTTTTTAAATACAATTAAAATTTCACTTTTTTCGTGAATGAATGAATGCCAATCTTGGAAATGTAACTTAACCCACTTTACGAAATCCGATAAAGTTAAAACTTGACAGTAAGGCTCGTTACTAAATATCAACTTTATTTATACAAAACAGGGGTAAAATGTTAAGTCACCTGTAAGGTTGCACTGTTGTAGATAACTGTACTTGACATAAACCTGCATAAAGCGCACTATGAAGTCTTTACTCACCCTTCATGTCGCTTGAAGTCCCAAAAACCCTTTTGCGTGGAAGGAGAGAGGCTCTCCGATTACCTCTCGCTCCAGAAGATAGGTGGAGACTTGAGTGGCAATCGGCCTACGTGAGAAATGCCCATCTTGTGCATGACCCTCCATCAGAGACAGCCTGGATTCTCACTGCCTCGTACACTCTGGTCTGCCATCAATAGGATATAGTCCTACTGCAGCCGCCGTGCCCACGCTATGCACAGGTAGGGCTTTAAAGAGTCGGCGATGTGTGAATGCGGTCCGGTGCAGACTACCGAACATGTGGTCAAAGAATTGTCCCTGGTGAGATTTATGAGGTCCACAGCGCGGCGCCTAAAGCCCTAGACTGGCTCACTGACCTAGATGTTCCTCTCGGACCCTCCACCATTTAAACCCTCGAAATATAATTCGTGATTTAAAACCTATGTACTGATATTTTGTATTTGTATTTAATGCAAACAATCAAATAGAATATATTTTATGGACGGGTTTCCAAAATTCCTTGGACAGAAAAAGTGATTTTAAAGGTTAATCATTTGCCTTTTCCTAATCGCTCCTGTCTGAAACAATTCAACTCAGCAGTCAAAAGTGAAAAAAACAAGTGTATAAAATCAATTGTGACTTGTGACTATGTACTAGAGCCCTGTCATCAAATGATCAGCGCTTTTGGCGGCATCGTCCAGTTTCCTATACTAATATTACTATTACTATTATTAAAAAAATATTTCCTGTGCAAAGCAATCATTTGCGCATTCATTAAAAGGCCAAACAAATATACCATCGATTACGAAACATCTCATACGTTTCTTCGATCCCTCGCCGCAAACGCATGTAGCTACGAAGAAAACAACTTCCGGACCGATGCAGGCCGCGCGCCGAGACGGGGCGAGCATCCAGAAGGAACAAATTATATATTCGCTTACTCAAAGCAGCTGCACACGTTTGCGGCAAAGGGTTAAATTAATGTATGAGGCGACCGGTGACTGACAGTACATTCGCTATGCCCCTGTATAAATGTTAAATTTACCTCCTATCGATAAAGCAGCGCGAGTAACTATAAATTTATTATTATTATAAATTTAGAGGCTAACGCTTGGCTGGAAATTCGTTGACAAACTATAATTATTATTTCTCGTGCATTTATCAAACGTCCACAATTTAATAACATAATTTACATTGTTCCAGTGAGTGATCACTCAGTAGTTACAATAACATCCTAATTTTCCAATGCGTATAAATCAGAAAAATCAAACCGAAATAGCCTTTTTATGTCAGCTTGTGTTACTGATAGGATCAGTACAATTATATACATCCAGTCGTTGGTTGCTAAACGTCAATATAGTTTGTGTAGTTTTAATTACGATTGAAAACAAACAGAGAAACATTGAAAAATGTTATATATGTAAACAGTTATACAAACATTGAAGAAGAATTATAGAAACAACCAAAGATCATATCGATCGTATTGTATCGGTGATTCAATCCAATATTATATTTGTATTCCTTTCTTAAAAGAATTGAGTTTTTGTACGGACGAAACTATTTATCAATAATTCGTCTTAATATTTTAGCATCACTAGCAAAAAGAGCATTTTTTAATATTAAACTAACGACATCTAATATAAGCCTAGATTATAACTACTTTAAGTTTACCCGTAAGTGAAATTTTGGTGCAATAAGTCACACTGACTAACACATCAATTTTTTGTTACAGATTATAAATATATTTTTAATTGGTTTGACTGAAGATTGAACCTTCCGTCCCAGGAACCGCAGTCAACAGCGTAACCGAGCTTTGCCAGATGCCGATCGTGTAAGAATGACATTTTCTCGTATATTAACTGCAGTAATTTCGTCCGATTTCAAAGAAATGCATATATGTCTACATTTGTGTACGTGATTGACATAAAATATCGAGTCAATCATTCGAGTTTTAGCTCTATCGGATGACGGGAAGTAGGCTAATTTCCACTTCATTCATTCATTCAATCAAGAAAAAAAACTGAAAATCAAATGATTAATTTAAATTCGAGTTTACTTGCAAAAATAATACACCATACTACCACATTCTCTATGCGAAAACAAGAACAACTATGGAAAGAATGTTGCTTGTTTCTATTGTTTTGCTATTATTTCAGCTGAATGTACTAATATTTAAAAAACCGTTTACAAAAATTAAAAATATATTAGGCTTTCGAAAAGCGACTGTTGTTGAATTCTCCAAAACTAATCTGAAAGTGGCAGAGACATGACGATGCCAAAATATGAAGTACCTATCACTTTGTATCACTATATTTTCATACTTCTGTCACGAAAGTCTTGGTTTGAAGAAGCCGATCAACAACACCTATTATCGCTTTGCTCCCAACCGATTCGTAAGACAATATTTTGATATTTTGTTTATTGTTCATAAAAAAAATCATTCTTGTCCTATGTATATAGCAACACTATGCGTATTATATTATCTATGTCCATTATCTATGTCTAAGATTGTCTTTGCTTCGGAACCCCTTCCTGTCAAGTACTTCTTAAACGATTGTCAACAAGAATGGTTTATTAAACTCAACACAATTATAATCGTGTTCTTATTTCACCACACTATAACATGTCCAACAGATGGCGCTGTTTTTCAAAAAAAAGTATGTTTTTACCTGTAAAAGGTGACATCTATATAATATAGATGTCACCTTTTTTTCTTCGAATACGTATGTTTTTTTACATTAAAAAAACATGCGTATTCGAATGCATCGTTGTGTGAAATTTTCAAAGCAATCGGTGAAGAAATTTCGGAGATTTAAGATTTTGAACAAACGTACATTTACATATGATTTAAGATTTTCACGGCCAAAAGTATTTTTGCTATTTGTTTTTGGGGTGTTATGCCGTTTTGCGCTAACTCCTTCTTTTGCCAACGTTTCGGACAGCATTGCAGCGTCCATCATCAGGGCAGATGTGTTATTTGAGGTTGTGGTGAAATGTGAGCTTATGTATGAGGTTGTGATACCGTGTTGCCAGCTCCAACCCTCTGAGCTAACATTAAGGTATCATTTTTTTTATTTAAATTGGTTTTCTTCGTTTACCCTTCTCGGCCAAGTAGTTCTTGGTACCCGGTAATTGACGGCTACACCAGAGCTAAACGAAGAAAACCACTCTTCATATCAAAATTAAACACTATTATTAATGAAACACGGTCACACTATAATTTATGGGCATCACAAACAGGATTTCAACAACAAACTGTCAGAGAAATTGAACCTGGTAAAGCTCATATTCACCGGTAAAGTGGGAAACGGGTTAAGCAGAAAAGATCAAATATGATCACTGATCAAACAATTGAAAGGTGTCTGAAACGTTGGTATTCGTGACTCGCCACGCAGCACAGGACCGGAGGAATGGAGGATCCTCGGACATCAGGGCTATTGGAGTGAAAGTCAAGATCCTCAGAAATGAGGGGAAAACTAAAAAAGAGACGTTATTTTGTGTATATAATTACAATTCATAAAAACAAAAACTGGTTTTGTATTTACTCGAAATCTAATCACTAGTAACGTCATATCCTTTTAAAATTCACTACTAAGTGTGGTCCTTGGTCTATTTGCTAAGTTTACTTCACAAAATCTACACATATAGACCACTCTGAAAACAGTGTTTTACATGTATTTTTTACTACAGTACTTTTTAGAAAGGTTACCGGATTGAGGATTGTTAACAAAACGGAAAGGACGTTGAGCGAAACAAGATCAAAATTTTGTTTGTAAATTTTTATGGCTTCTGCCGGTAAAGTCAATGCTTGCAGCTAGACATTTATTGGGTGTGTGCAATAATACAAGTCCCGATAGAAACATTTTTGTCTTTAGCGTTTACTATAGCTGCAAAATAAAGTATTTTTATAGATTGATTATTGTCTTTTTTAAATACGTGTTTTGATATTTTATTTTTCAGGGATCATTTTATGCCACCAGTAAAAGCCTAAGTTTTTGCACGCCTTCGGAACCAGTGGATAAGGAACGTTTTGTTTTCTCGACAGTCCATGTTGTTAAAGTCAGTCGACTGGAAGAAGAGTACAGAGGCTTTGGTGTAGTTCCGATAGACACAAAAGTCCATAAGGTTTGGTCCTCTTACTTATTTATCATTCGACGCTACACATAAATATGTTTCTTGAAGTTCAATAATTTTGTTATAACACATTTTTTTAATTTTGAAAACTTTTTCAAATTAGAGCCAGTTGGCTCTAATTTGAAAAAGTTATCTCTCCAGTTTTACAAAAATCTTCCGCTTTATGCTCATGCACTAAGGGTCTCTAGGAGCAAATAGTAATGAATTATTATTTGTTGGTTCTTTTTTTACATCAATGCATAATTAATTGTACCCAGGCATAACCCAAATATTTTCAGTTTCGTTGATTCAGATTGGTGACCTAAAAGCACATTTTGGGGAAAATATAATATTTGTATTATTACTGTGATTGTTTTTATTGACACGGAAACAATCTGCCTAGGTCCTGCAAGTACTAAGACCCAGTGGCAGTATTCTGGAAAGTTCTTTTGTGCAGTGAACCCCCATTACAAAGATGAGATTATGAGACAAACTTGCATTTTAATAATATTATAACATTATAAACAGCTCACCATTAAATTCTGCCTTTAAAATCGAAGAGACCGAAAAGTGCGATCAAATAGCAACTCAATATTCCCATGATATGCGTTATAGAATCAGAAGAAAATACTTCATACAAAAAACAAAAAAACAACACAATCCCTCTGGGGGTGAAATCTTATAACCTACGCCAAAATAAGACGATCTGTGTGCGCCGCTATACAGAATGTTTGATACCATTTGCCAAAGCGCTCGCGCCGGCAGCTGAACATTGCTCTATTATATACTATGTTATTTTTCTTTAGTAGTTTATAGTCAATTTTTGTACATTTTTTATTTTATTGTTCCTGTATTTCTCCAACCGTTTGCTTTTACTGGCATTTCTAAATTTATTAGTAAAACAGATTTCGTCTCAAATCACTAGTAATGCAATATTGTGCAATTCTCTTTTTCTCATATGTTTCATTGTGCTCTATCTGTAGCTCATTTCCTTTATTAGAGTTCACAGGGATTGTCATTGCGCATTTGGCAGCTTTGGCTGTCTCCTGTTTCCATGACGTGTTCTCCCAGATAGCTGAGCATTCTTTCCATTAAGGCGGGATTTGGGTGCAGCAGTTGAAAGTTTCTTCATTCTCTTCACATTCCTAGTGCTATGGACGTTTCCCACTTTCAACAATTGAGTCTCCCGAGATGGCTGCGTCGTGTTAGAAGTCCTTTTGATATCCTCTGAGAGTTTCTGTCATAACTATGAGTTTTCATATTATACGATACTTTCATGGAATTTTTGATTAAAAATATCTTTTGATCATGTATTTAGGGTAAGTCAACGGTTAGGCTTAGTTTATCAGGACTGTCGATAACTCCATTAACGATTTAAAAAATAAAAGTCACATCAGAAACAAGTCTTCTGTCTGAGAATTTTAATTCTTTCATCAAGTGGTTATAAGTTGTAATAATGTTTTTTGTAGGTAAACCAAATTTATAGTTGATTAATAGCAATAGGGGCTAATTTTACCAACTGATGGTACGAGATGATCTTCGCAAGGTGGTTGTTTGGCGACCATACCACCTTCAAACGTTGTCACAATTTTCCCAATATATTTTTGAGTTATATAATTAATTTATATTGCGTTTTTCAGTTTAGCTGGGAGGTCTCCATACTGGGAGGTGGTATCAAAACACCAATTTACAAGACAGAAACTAACAAGCCTTGCGAAGATATATTGTTCACATCTCTAATGGGCTTTTTCCTTAATCCTGACCGTAATTGCGTGGTCAAACAGGTAATACATCTTTTAATTAATTTTAGTAACAATTTGAGAGACGGGTATGGGTAACGCCGCCCTGGGAAACATTCAACCAACAGCTTTACTTACCAGAACTCTTCTCCATCATTTCCTTAAAAATACCCTTTACACGGCATCCAAAAAAAATGCCATAAGAACTTAAGGAAACTGTTTGCCTCAGAGCCTCCTCTTTGGAGAAAATAAAAAAAGGTTTGTTTGGATTTGCTTTCATCACATACTAATTATTCTGATCCACGACCTTCAGTATTTCACCATGTTGCCCGTATGGGTTAGTAGTTTTTATAATATTTTGAATGCCAATTTTCCTTCAACTAATAATGCCTAGTAAAGTTCTCGTTGAAGTTTATTGACGCTTTTTTGCAGGGTTTCTGGCTTTCCTTATGAGAGCCTTGAACCTCATAAGAACCTCTTAGCCATCTGCTACTTATACAAGGGCGAGAGAGCGGTGGGTACCTCCCAATGTTCGCAGATGTGATATGCAGTAATATGGTTGAACGATGTTGGCGACTCTTTTGTACGCGCAGTTACGTATACTGATCCACGACTCATCTGACATGTTTCCATTCTTAACATCCATTTTTTCTGTCACCAACAATTGTTATTATTCTTTCAGGGTAACTACACGGTGCATGGAATGAATATAAATAGCTTAGCCCACAAATTAGTTGGAAAAAACTTCATATATGAAACGATATTTTCTCATTTAGAAGTATTTAGCTCGACAGGTTCAGTATTCTGCGCTGATAATATATATGAGACCAAACCTCTCAAAGCTGCAATATCCAAATTATAAACCGAATGTGATGTATTTTTTCTGTTATTTTATTTTGTACTTATTTACATTTTTAGTATTCTGGTTATGTTTATGAATTTAAGACATCGTTGCGATTTGTCCAAAGTTTGTTGGTTTGTTTTTGGCATACTCTAAAGAAGAAAACTTGAAGTGCCTTCCATACAAATTAGTATGGAAACAAATATACCACTGACTTAGTTTTTTGTTTATAGATTATTTAGCATGTGGTCTGTCTCCCTTACACTTGCTTGAAATTGTACATCACCAACCAATTTTAACGTAATAATTATGATGAAATACAGTTTTGTACGGAAATATATGCCCAAACTTGGCTTATATTTTGGATCACGAAATACGCCTACAAGATACTTCTTGTGTTATTCTTTATTCTGTGGATTTTAGCAATTTGTGAAACATACGGTCTAACCAACTAACCAACATGCTGTTTCGAAGAAGGGTAGTCAGAGATGATAGACTGCCACACAAATAATTCACAATTGCTGACCTTGTACAAATTGCAAGTGCTTAAATGTTGAATTTGACAGCCACCACTTGTCTGGAGCCCCAAAATACCTGAAAAAACCCTTGACTTTCTGCAGAAACAGGCGATCCGTTTCATAGATTCCCCTATCTTGTCAAACGGATTGCAATCTTTAGAGATGTATGATGTCCATGTTCTACTGGTATTACAATGGAAGGTGCTCTGACTAGCTTGCGTCATTGATCCCTTCGGTACCGGTGCATAATTTGGAAACAAGCCAAATGCATGCCCAACATATGTATAATGTTAGCATTTTTCACATGAGAATTGGTCGCTTCTACGAGTAGTTCTTTAGTTCAACAGCTCAGCTCTAGAACGATTTACCGGCCTCTGTGTTTCCTCCCTCCTACAATATGGATCGCTTCAAGACCCTTCTTCTTCTCAAAAAGACCCTTCACATAGCATCCCCAGAAATTACATAGGCCCTCAGTGAAATTATTTTCCTCCGGACCTCCTGTGTGGAGTTAATATAAAAAAACTCTATCCCGGTACACACTCTTTGCTTTTTCACATTCGTATACCGTGGCATAAATCTTCTGTAATTCTGATTCTTGACATGACATGACGAAAGTATTTAATTAAATAACCTTTATTTCATTTCACGGTGCGGGTAGGCAGAGAAGATAAACCCCCACACAACTCTGTCATGGTAGACACTCCTCAATTCATTAACGTTCGTTTGAAAAGATACTCTGACTTATTCTCACTCTCGACATGATACGACTCAATAAATTAATTCACTTGATCGTGCCATGTCTATAAACCGCAAACTGTTGTTCACTTGTCAAAAATACTTACCACGATCGTCAGGGCAATTTAATGAAATTCTTCGTATTTCAAATCATCCTTAACAAACGAACTTTACTATATTTTAATTTTAGAATAAATACATGTAAAATATATATATGTAAAAGAGATGTAGATTATTTTCTCCTCACTAGGAGATCCTGTGATGTGAGGAACTAGGCTTTGGATAGAGGGTTTTCAGCAACTTCAAGAAGATCCTGTGATGAGAGAAACTAGGTTTTGGATATAGGGTTTTCAGCAACTTTTTTTTTTTTTTTTTTTTTTTTAATTTTTTTTAATTCCTTTATTTTTCCCAATTTTTACATTAATTATATACAATATTATATAAATCAATACGAATAAACTTCAATGGTACAAATGCATGTTTTTTTAGTAACTTTTTTGAGATGTTTTTAAAATACTGGTCAGTTCTCTTTCCAATAATTCCTTGCTTACTTACTCGTCATACATCGGCAAATGTACGAAAATGTCAGGAGGACAAAAGAGTCAGGAGGTTCAAATTGCACATTCAATAACTAAACAGCGCTAAAATATTTAGAGATTTTAATGTTATATGAGCTCCTGAAATGATAATAAAGATGACACTAATCAAGTGCTAAGTAAAACTGTCATTGTAATATTTGTTACCACGGGATTAGTTGGCAAAAAATAAAATAAACTGAAATGCAAAAGTCTTCACTACTGTTCTGAAAACGGAAAGGGTCTTTTAACAACAAAAAGATTTTTTTATGATTTTATAAAAATATATATTAACAATCAAAAGCATCCTAAAACTAAGCTGTCTGGCAAAAGGGCTTACTTAGAATACTATGGTGTGATACCGACTGTTTCTTGAAGCGTAATTGATGAACAGCAATGAATTCTTTTCAAAAATAGTGGAACTTCCAGAGTAAGTTGTCCGCTAGTTTCCAAGACAGTAAGATGTTTTCCGATAGGGAAATTGTCCAAGAATCCAGTCTCCAACATCAGGTAATTGTGGCGTCATTTGACGAGTTGTCGGATCCATCATCTCTCAGTCCGGAGGTGGCCCAACGCTCTGGACTGACATTCAAGGAATGGCAGTGCTTAATTTTTTAATTGTTCAGGTGTTGTCTTCGGGGCGCACGTGTAGCAACCGAAGTACTCGTATGTCAAAAATATTGCAGGATTGGCAATCTAACAAATACATTGTGGTTATTTGCCACACACCGATATCATATATATGAACCACCCACCTTGTTACTAATCTTTTTTTAAACAAATTCTTGAAATAGAGTGGTTTATAAAACGAAATTTTGTCTTTTATTTATTTACGGAACGAACAAAAACTTTGCTAGTTAAAAAAGAAAACTATGTGCTTTATTAATGAACTAAAAAGATAATTGGTAGTCTAAAGCAATGTTTGAAAGAAATCAAAATCTTTCCTCGTCTATGCCAAAATCTGGATGGCTCAAAACTTACACGATAGACACTTGCCCTGGCGTAAAATCTGGGTAGCGTTTCGATGAGCTGGAGGCAAAACATGTGACTACCTTTTTGGCACCAGCAAGTTTCGAGAATGCTTTGAATAAACTAAGATATCAGTCGTACGTAGACCGCTGAAAAGCGTACTTTGCAATAACCAGATCCTGCCTAGAAAAGTTACGTTCACTAAGGTATAGTAACGGTTTGAGGTGGAGTTTGCTGTGGGACTCTTTGTTTTTGAATGTTCGTTTTTAACCGAATCGTTACAAAGACCCGTTTGTTATTAATAATCTTCTATATATAAATTCAGCCTGCGTATTTTTATGCTCGAAAAACTGTAAAAGTAGGGAACCGATTTCGATGAACATTTCAAAGTTTGTTCTTCATAGTGCCAGGAGTATTTAGATTGTATTTTGAATGGTGGAAGAAGTCGGGAACGCCCGAGAAATACTTAACGCAATATCTCTGCACCGAAATGAGATACAGAATCGAATTAAAGTCGATAAAATGTAATTTTTTAACAATAACATTGTGTTATATACGAGTAGTAGTGAGTGGTGGAAAAAGTTGGAGACGCCGGAGAAAGACATTAGCAATAGCCAATAATGAATAATTTATGTTTCAGATTGCTTGGTTACTTTCCATACTTTTTTGAGGAATAATGACACCTTTCCGCTCAAAAGAAAATTGCATACCTTGCTCCGACCCCGTGTTTTCTACTCTCAAAAACTTGTCCACTAAACCAGACAGAACTTGCCAGTTAAAGGAAGACAACTTGTGTATTCTCCACTAACTTATCATTTACAACCACCAAATAGACGAACATAAAGATTTTCTGTTTCCATGGATTTGAGCCCAAGGTGCTACGAGGGCCGAAAGCTAAATATAGCTAAAGATATAAAACTAAAATATGCCGATATACGTCGGCATATTTAGCACAGTGGTTTTGTGCACCTGACCGGTAATCAGAAGATGCGGGTTCAATTCCCGTCGGCCTCATTTATTTTTTTCTTATAAGATTTTTTCAATTTATATTTGGATTTCAGGCTAATAATTATTGCTTATAATAATTTGCTACACTGCTTACTTAGTTAAATTAACCTTTATAAAAACATGGAGTTCTTAAAAAAATTTGAGGAACCGGATTTGCATCATCAATGCTGGTATAGTTTAAAAAACCGTTTCGCCATTAAAATACCTATAACACTTGTATTGTGTACGGCCAACGAACGTTTTAAGAATAGGTAAATTGGTATTTCTGTTATAAATTTGGGCATAGCTGATCTACTAACGGGAAAGATAAATGAAATATGTATGTAGGTACGTAGTTTTAAATTACTGCAGTTCTCGGTAGAGGTCTAGTTGATAAAAATCAGTGCAATTGTATTAAGTCGCTTACCGAGTAGATGATTTGCATCTATTTGTTTTTTGTGTTATTATCTAATTTTATAATTTTTACATTTCAGCTGAACTTACCAAATGTACAAAATATTTAACAAAAAATAAGGAAAAATTAACTTCACAAAACTGAGTTAATGAGTTTATCAAAATAGATCAGCCATTATTGTTATACTGTGGCGGAGTCATGGCGATTTTAAAAACTCGGGTTATACTTTTGCTCATTGTTTTAACACATTTTTTCCAAGTTGGCTTGGTCAGGAATCTAGCTACCAAAAGACATGATAACTATACCATATTACAATACCGATTTTCTCCAGGTCGAATTGTGAGTTCAAACATATTTCAAATTGATCTGATCATTTAAAGTTGTTTGCGAAAGATGTTCAGCAAATTACCAAAAAAATATTTGTCGGTTCTTTCAGTAAATCAAAAAGAAACACTCACGTATGAAATAAACCATAATAATATCTGCACCGCAGAAGTCAAAGGTCGGTTGTCCAGTTTTTTGTGAAAATGAGTTACGTATAAGACCATTTTAGATTTTTTCATTATCTACACAGAGGTATAAAGACGATTGTCCTACAACAGTGTGAAACTAAGTAATATCAACATAACAGGTCTGGTATCTCCACTTTAAAAAGAAAAATAAAACTATATCCTCTCTTCTGAACAATTTCAAAAATTTTAAAACCTATCATTGACTTCTGAAGTGAAGATATGTAACAAGTACAGTGGCTAAAATTAAACTATTTATACTAATACTGGCTTCAATATTTACGGAAGGTTGCATTGTTTTCTATGCATTGGTTGAATATATATTAGAGATGACTTTAATAAAATTCAAGGTTTGCTTAAACTTCAAACGCTTACGCTTTCGCTTTGATAGGGATAAATAGTGGCAGCTGGACGCGTCATGCCGTCACCAACCGCTTTGTGTTTTTTTAGTATTTTCAAGGGAAACGAGGCAACATCCCTTTGAAATTATTTTTAAAATCAGTCAATCAACATTTTAAATTAATTTACCAATTAGTAATCAGAACTTTATAGTAATGTGATTAGAATGCAGTGTGTTAAAAATGAATAATCGAAAATCGAAAATTGTGCTAAAAAATATTCTAAATTCGATGAAGTTGAACTTGGGACGAGAATCGGTAACTGTAGGTACGCCAGATGTTTTCAATGGAATTCTTGGAAGCCCTAACAAGTGCCCAGGGTAATTTATTATGACACTGCACCACTAACATAATCACCAAGAACAAGTGTACAAGGAGATTGACTTGCCGAACGTCAAGGCTGTGCGGCCAAGGTTTGTTATCTATGTGAGGATACTGTGACAGCGCTTAATTAGCAGCAGACACATGCTTGGACGGATGACGAACCTCGTGCTGGCACTGTTGGTGGACTCTTTTGCTGCAGCAGCTGGTCCAGTTTCCTCACCACCTAGGATTCTTGCTGTAGAGTCTCCATCCTCTATCTTCGTCGAATGTCACAGCGGTGCTGCCAAGGTCTGGAATCCATGAGAGGACATTTTTTCAGCGCTCTATTAGCAGCAGACACATACCTGGACGGATGACGAACCTTGTGCTGGCACTGTTGGTGGACGCGGTGCACTTTCTCGCTGCAGCAGCTGGTCCAGTTTCCTCACCACATAGGATTCTTGCTGCAGATTCTCCATCTTCGTGTCACCTGTTTCTGTACTTCATTTTATTTAACTTAATTTCAATTTCAATTTGTAATATATTTTTTTTTGTAATATCTGCATTAACTGTAAAGCGCCCCTGAGGTGATATCTCACAAAAGCGGCGCTATATAAATCATCCAATAAATAAATAAATAAAGAAATAAACTTCAAAGAAATATGGTGACTCAAGCGACTGGTTTGTGTGTATTTTGTGGGAGTTATATTAATTGCAACTACAACTAAATAAGACCTGAATTAACTTTTCAAGGGGCAAATTGAACGTCTTAGATATTTAAGCAAATAAAAATACCTCACCCTGTAACTTCAAATCCGATATCACAGGTATTAGTGTAGTTCTGTAAAGTTGTTTCTGGTAGAAGCCTGGAGAGTAAATATTGCTCGATGATAGAAAATCTTCCTACCAGAAGAAGAAAAAAGTGAAGGAAAAAAAATTGATCATATTTTATGAACTTCAGTTTTATGCCAGAACATCATTTTTTGATGCTTTTGTTGATACACACAGAATTTGTACTTTAGATTTAAGATTTACTGTTCATAATTATGTATTCGATATTTGATTACAGGGTTCTTTCTACGTGACCACTAAAAGCATAAGTTTTTGCACGCCATCAGGGCAAGTCGACAAGGATCATTATCTTCTATCAACAATCTACGTCGTTAACATAAGTCGACAAGATGAAGAAGAATACAGAGGTTTTGTGATTGCCCCACTAGATGTCAAAATTCATAAGGTTTGTTTTAATATTTTTTTAACCCTTGATTGTGACTATGCAAAAAAAACATAGTGAACGAGGAAAACAAGCGACAGTACCTTTGGAGAGAACACCATTAAAGAAATAAGTCTTTATAACTTAAGAACCGCTAATAACAAGGTTCGAAAAATTGTGAAGGTTTCGCTTGGCGGGACACTAAGAAAGAATGGAAGAAAGCCGACAACCGAAGACTATTCAATAAACTAGCAAGACAAAGAAGCGTTGGGAGTCCTAATATAGGTAACTAGATGATGTGGAATAAATACCACATGAGGAACTGATGGATATAAGAGGGTACTATCTAAACACTGAAGGGTCGAGCGCCAATGTTTGGAACATATACTTAAGTAAGTATAATGATTTGTGTAATTTACTCATAAAACAGAATTAATTGATAATTTGTATTTCAGGTAGTTTGGGTGGTTTCCATAATGACGGGTGGCGTAATAACACCAATTCATTCATTCTACCACAGCCCTTGCTCCAGCATCATTCTCTACTCTGGCAGGCTTTTTCACAGAGCTAGACAGCAAATGCCAGCTCAAGCAAGTAAAACAGCTAAAAAAATCACTTTCCTTTCTTTAAGACAAATCATATAAAAATTTAGCTATTAGGTGCAATAGATTTGAGCCACTTGGTAATGAGGAGGACTAATTCATATTACCTGAAATTTCTATTTGATTTACTTAACTAATATAAAATATAATGTATCCTGCTTCAACAATGTTCAAATTCACTCTGCGGATGACCTAAAAAATTAACCAAGAAATTACTGGTACAAATGATTGCCAAAAGCTTTAATCACGTTTAAATTAAAGTATAATGTATAATTGGTGGGTAACGAACAATCTATTCCTGTAGTGCGTGGTATTTGATACGATGCACGGATCCGAATATTTTCTCCCTCACACGCATAGCGCCGTCTCGCTCGGCAACTTTCAGCTTGCCACCCGTGCAGGAAGACACCCGATTGGCCAAGCTACCCCCACCCCTTAGCCATCGGCCGGCACTACCCTACCTCAAAGGGTATATAACACCGTGCAGGCCTATAAGGAGTCAGAGTATCCAGTCTCTTGGTTAAACCAAGCAACAGAATCCTAGTGGTCATTGCCCAGTTAAACCCTCCCCAGTACCAAGTCGAGAGAACCCCCCGGGTCCTCCTTGGGATTTCAAGTAACAGCTCCTTTGGGGACATTACTTTTCGGGAAAACCTCATCCCAACTAAGATACCACGGGTCCTCTGTTGAGATTATTACGCTAAGATTATTATTATTAAGTGTTTATTGAGAACGTTAGTGATCATTGTTTAAACTCTAATTGACTTTACTTTGTGCTAAAACTTTCCTGTACTCTATTTTTTTACTATAAGCTGTGAACCCTGTATGTAAGAGAAATAAACTGACCAACGCTGAAAGACTATTTTCTTACAAACACCCTGACTCAAGTGGCGCCCAACGTGACAGCTTTTTTTAAAGTGATAAAACGAAAACTACACGGAAAAGTGTGCGGATAGTGGCCAAATCGAAAATGGCGATAACCCAGGACCAACTCCGTGAGTTATTCCAGAGCGCGAGGATAAAGAACCTCTCTCACTGTTCATCCCGGATCAATGGATGTACGAACCCACAGAAGGTGGAAGAATTCATCCTGACGGCAATGCTGTATAAGACATCTGAGGGAATACCAGATGACAATGCCTTGGAAGGACTACCCCTACTCCTCCAAGAAGTGGCTTCGCCATGGTGGCAAGGAGTCAAAACCGGCGTCAGAATATGGCAGGCTGTCATGGATCTGCTTAGGCAGACATTCGCGCCGAAACGGCAAGCCTACAAGGTGAACAAGGATTTGTTTGAAACCAAGCAAGAAAGACCACGAGCCACGGCCTTGTTTATAACCAAGAAAGGATTGCTCCTGGTGCAGCTGATGCTCAAATCATGGTCCACCGGACCTATGACAGTCCAAAACCGGGGGGTAAGAAACCTGTTTCCCCTGCGGATAGACCTGGCCAGTATTGAAGTCCTACCCTTGCATCTGAGAGAAGATGAGGGAACTCACCTAACAGAGGTGGAGAAAAGGCAGCTAAATGAGTTGATTACGCGAAACGAGGAAGATTTTTCGAAGAATTGACCACCCACGGACCAGGCGGAACATCATATCCCCACGGGAGACCATCCACCAGAAGCGATGCCTCCCTATCGCCTGACGCCCGCACGAAAGGCCTTCATGAAGGAAGAAATAGAGAAGATGCTCCAGGAAGGGATCATCAAAGAGTATGAATCCCCATGGGCCGCACCAGTCGTGCTCGTGCCCAAACCTGATGGAAACCTGCGCTTTTGCGTAGACTACAGGCAATGCTCAATGCTCAATGAGGTTACCACCCCGGACCGTTATCCACTATATCGGATGGACGATTTCCTCCATGCAGCGAAGAGGACGGCGTTCATGTCCACCATGGACCTCCATGCGGGATACTGGCAGATCAGTGAGCACGGCAAGGATCGGGACAAGACCGCGTTCATCACGCCGTTTGGGACAAACCGATTAAATCGTATGGCCTTCGGTCTTCGGAATGCACCCTCCACCTTCCAGCGTCTGATAGACCATCTGCGCGCTCGATTAGACGACCTGAACCAGCTTGCTTACCTGGATGACCTCATACTGCTATCCGCCACATTCGACGAAATTGTCCAAATCTCATACGAATAAGTGAGGAAATTTCTTTTATGGAGAAATGGGGTAATTGTTGAAACGAATTTCTGATAATTTCAGTTTTTATATAATTTTTTTTGCAACAATTGTTTACGAAAATTGTAAGCATTTCAATGTTCCAACTGTAAAAGCCCCATGAACGTATAAAAAGAGTACACAAATTTTATAATTTATTTATTTTTTCAGGGAAACTATTCTGTCAACAGACTAAATATGAATACCTTAATACACATGCTTACCGGAGACAACTTTATTCATGAAACGTTCCGTTCTAATTTAGAATTATTTAGTTCTAAAGGATCAATATTTTGTTCAAGTTGCATTTTTGAGTCCAACTCCATCAAAAGACTTAGGAAACCCAAAAAAATAAACTAAAAAAAACCTATGAATTTTGAATGCTATTTTTATTTACCTTCCTTACTAGAATTTAGATGTCATAACTACCTGGTTTACCTCGTCAAAATTGAAGGAAAACCCTTAAATGTAAGCGTCAAAATACACCTCGGCTCAGTACGTCCGCTCGCAAAAAAATTCGAATGCTGATGGTCGTCGCATCGGCAAACCACGCACTACACCTAATAAATCCATTAGATGCGATCCGTCCGAAAAATTTTGACTCGTAAAAAACTGAAATTATTAACTGTGTAATGAATGGAGGTGCTCACGTCAAGATTCTGCTTTTGTTATTTAAAACGAATCTACTTGTTGCAGAGCAAATCGATTGGTACTAACGAATGAACTGTAAAATTTCAACAAGTAAATCAGATTGAACAATCGTGTTTATTACAAAGAGAAATAGGAATGTAAAGGAGGTCTTGAGAATGTTGTGGCTCCAATTGGAAGTTCCGATGTTGGTCTTGAATATTGGCACAATAGTCTATAGATGTAAACTCACAAAACAAACGATTATTTGGTCACCACATGAATCAGCATATCGGCTTTTCGATAACTGTTGATAACACAACATCAATCCACTGTATGACGATTGGAAACGATTAATCACCATTACCACGAAGGGCGACCAAATATATGCAACCATATGCAACGACTTGCAATGACGTCAATTATGAGAATAATAATGTCACTTGCTTTTTTCGAAGGCAAGACCTTTATAAAATGGAATAGACAAGGTAGAGAACAATTTAGATAGAAACCTGACTGGAATAACCATAAAAGTGTTTAAACACTACTATTAAATGATTCTAAAAGCCCCCGACTGTCGCTATTCGGCACAACATATATTTATAAATTCCAAAAACGTTTTAGTATTTTCATCCAAGGCAGTTGGTTCATGTTCTTGAAGCCATCGGAAAGAAAACATTTATTAATAAGAATATACAAAGGAAAAAGAAATTAAAAGCAAATTTAAACACTTTCCCATAGCAGCAAACAACGCGAGAATTGTCTTAGCTTTTGACGCACCACAGGCAATCCCAACGAGTGACAGTGAGCAGTGGGATGAAAAGTGGTTCTACAAACCCTTCACATCTCTATAAAGACGGTGGCATAGTGGAAAACACATTTCTGAAGAACCATGGGGACTAAATAACTCACTCCAGCCGACAGGACCACAAGGGAACTGGAGATCAGGGTCGAAGGGAGCCTTCCCTTTTGCTGCTACTGCTATATCAGTTGTACTATAAACCAGGTAGTAGTAGGCACCACCTGTGCCAGGCGAAAACAAAGGACTATTCCACCCTTATATGAAAGTTGTAACAATAGGTGCAGAGGAAGAAGCAGTATAACTATAGCCAGTAAGTATCTATAAATATGTAAAAATATTTAAAACATTCAATTAATTAGATTTATTCAATAAAGACAGATTCAACTTAGACAATGTGGTATTTTCATCATAATTAAGTTACAAACCCTAGCGTGGATGGCTTAATCCAAAAATTTTCTACGCTGACTACATTCATGCTATACCTAATCCTCTTTCACGTAGTCCAGGCAGTTGGAGTAGATGTGGACGAGCTGGTATTATTGGGCACTAGCAAAGAGGTTTGGATTTCTGGTAGTGATTCTTTTCAAAAGACGATCTGCAAGAGATCACTAAACTTTTTATTCTTCGCGAGTCTTCTTCTGGTGTCCGGCTTTGGATGTAGGTCTCCTAAAAATGTATCCAATTTAGTAGATTCTTGTCAAATATAAAATATCAGCCAAAGGAAGCCGGCAGTTCTTTTAGGGTACTGACCATAGATATGAGAAACCATAGACATGCCGATAAGGGTGAGGGGAATAAAACACGTCGCAAGGAGCAGGAAAGCGGCGTAGGCATCACCGTGTCAATAACTACAATCACTTGATGAAAGAACTAAACTTACTAAAACTCTCAGATAGAAGACTTGTTTCCGACTTGATTTTTATTCATAAAATTGTAAATAGTATTATAGACAGCCCTGATTTATTAAGTCTAATTACCTTCTATATACCTATAAGAACTAGTCGATCCAAAAATCTTTTTAATTGCAATAAAAATATCAGGACTGAGTCATTTAGATACTCGCTTGTACCTAGATTGCATGCAGTTGACAATGTTTTCTTAGAAACTGTAGATGTGTTCAACTGCACGGAATATAGCTACAAGACGGCTATAATAACATACCTCAGTAATAATAACAATTATGTTTAGCATAATACCACTCTTCTGTATGGGTTCTGTATAATTTTAAATGCAAATCTTAATATTGATTATGTTCATATTAGCAAATGTTTGTAAAAGCTCTTATGGGCATATGATAAATAAAAAAAAATTAATCCAACAATTTACAGGCAAATCGCATTCTACTATCAATATTAAGACTGCGAAAATGAAATGTCTTATGAATTATTTTTTTACAATATTGCGCGAATTGCCAGCAGCAGTAATCGACGTTATTTCAAATTCCAAATCAAAAAAGTTTAAGGAATCGAATATTTTGCACAAGTATATATACTCGTATATGTGTTAGAGTACAGTGAAATGTATGTTTGTACGGTAGTCAATTTTCATGCACGGACAGACCGATCGCAAAGCACATTCTCGATGGGATTGCCGGTTGACGGGTTGAATACTCTCAGAAAAAATATTACTAATTTATATCATATTTTGTTCTTTTTTCAGATGCCTACAATTATAACAGGAAGAGACTGTTTTTTCTTTTTTAATTTACATTTCTATTTGGTTATTTCTACAGATGGCTTTATCTTCGAGTAGTTTCGTCCATTTTTACTATACAAGTATAAGTCTTATTTTACTACATATATTACTGTACATATCTACAATTAACCATGTGTTTCTTGTGTATAATATAGGCATCCTGCAGCCTAACCACTATGCAGAAGGACATTGGGGATCTAGATTCGTTATATAATAAATGCAGAGTCGTTTAACAACAAAAAAATTAGCCCTCAAGAAGTAACCATTTGTTACTTTTACCATGGCGTGTAAGCGGTGGATAACTTTATCAGTATTATTGTTCATGTGCATTTGTATTTAGTCGTTTATGGAGTAAATGATATTAATCTATTTTTTGTTGTGTTGTTATCTAATTTTATGTTTGGTCATCAATTCAGTTAAATGTACCAAATATACAAAACATTTAGCAAAAATTAAAAGTAAATTTGCTTTACACAAATGAGTTAATGAGTTTATCAAAAGAGATCAGCCATTAGTTTTTTACTCTGGCGGAGTCATGGCGGCTTTTACTCCGGTTTTACTTTTGCTCATAATTTTATCACATTATTTCCAAATTGGCCTGGCCAGGAATCTAGCTTCCAAAAGACAGGATAACTCTTCCATATTACAATACCGATTTTCTCCTGACCGAATTGTAAGTTCAAACATACTTCAAATTGCTCTGAACATTTAAATATGTTCAACAAAGCGACCAAAGTACCAAAAAATATTTTAACTTTAATAATCATTTTACAGAAAAATTCTCATTCACAGATTAAATTAAACCATAATAATAAATAACCAGTGCCGTGGCTGAAATTGGATTAGTTATAATAAAACTAACTTTAAATCCCTCTTGAAGATTGCATTCTTATTCATACATTGGTTAAATATATTTTATGGATGAATTTTATAAAATTAATAGTAGAGAACTATTTTTCTTATGCAATAAATAACGATCAACTGTTTTGTGGGTTTTTTGAGTCAATTATGTTGATTTCGACAATAGCAAGATAATTGATTTTGAAGCGGTAAATATGTAAATGAAAACACCGCACCCCATCACAGGTAAGGGTGTAGTACTGTCCAGTTATTTCAGGCAGCATCCTGCAGGGCGAAGTTTGCCCTGATCATTAAAAAAACCTCCGCTAGGAGAGAGCACCTGACAAATAAATAAGTGAAGGAAAAAAGGTGTTCATATTTTATGACGCATGAACTTCAGTTTTTGTTGCTGTTTTTGCTAATCCCAGAATTATTACTTTAGATTTAAGATTTACTGTTTATAATTATTTATTGTACATTTGTCTACAGGGTCCCTTCTACATGATCACTAAAAGCATAAGTTATTGTACGCCTTCAGGACGAGTTGACAAGGAACATTTTCTTGAATCAACAATCCACGTCGTTAAAATAAGTCGACAAGAAGAAGAATATAGAGGTTTTGGGATTGTCCCACTGGATGTCAAAATTCAAAAGGTTAGTTTTTTTATTATTTTTTCCGGTGTTTGTGAATATGCAACAGAAATCTATAAAGCTCGAGGAAAAAATGACAGCACCTTTAGGGAGAACACCATTAAGTCTTTAAAAGTGTTTTAAATTCCGCCAATAACAAGTTTTATGAAATTATGAAGGCTACGCTAGGAGAGACACGAATGAAAACCGACCACCGAAGAGATTACCATTCAATAAACTTGCAGGAGAAAGAAGTTTGGGTACCTGGTCGTAGATTACAAGATGATGTAGAACCAATACCGCTTAAGGATCTGGAGGGATCTGGAGGATACAATCAACACCTCTCAAGGGTCATAGCGCTAACGATATATTACACAATTAATTGTGTAATTTATTTATTAAACAGAAATAATTTGTGTTTCAGGTAGTTTGGGTGGTTTCCATAATGGCGGGAGGAGTATTAACACCCATACATTCGATAAACAACCGCAGTCCTTGCTCCAGCATCATGTTCTCTGCTGTGTTAAGCTTTTTCACAAAGGTAGACAGCAAATGCCTTTTCAAACGGGTAAAATAACTATTCTTTTCTTTAAGATACCAAATAAATCACTTGAATCGTAATCTATTAGATGCAATCGATTTGAACCACTTCGTAATGAAAAGAAATAATTTATATTTTTCGACAGTTCTATATTTTCTTTGCTTGACTAATATAACCTTTTTTTTCAGGGAAACTATTCTGTCAACGGACTAAATGTCAATACATTAGCACACTTACTTTCTGGAAATAACTTTATTCATGAAACGTTCCGTTCTTATTTAGAAATCTTTAGTTCGGAAGGATCAATATTTTGTGCAAATAGCATTTATGAGTCCAAGTCCTTCAAAAGACTAAGGAAACCTAAAAAATAAACCAAAAGATACAAATCGATTTTAAATGCTATTTTCATTTACCTCTTCCTTATTAGAATTTAGATGTTGTAACTACCTGATTTACCCAAAGCTTCCCAGATTACAAGGCCGGCACACTGGATCAAATTGGCCTCCTTGTATGAGAACCTCCTTTTTTTATTATCTTAAACATTTTTAAATATTTTAATAGGTAGGAATTTTTTTTTTTTTTTAAATTATCTCAAAAATTTTGTACGGTCTAATACAAGTAAGGAGGCTGGTTTTAATAAGTGTTCCGGTCTTGTGATCAAGGAGGTTTTGGTTTGCCTCGTCAAAATCACACAAAATAATTGAAGAAGGCGACACAAGACACGACATTGCGGGGGTTATCTCGATTCTAATTGATTCCGACGAATTCGGAACAATAATTTTTTTTTCAGAGCGATCTTTACGGATGTGAGTTATTTTTGTTTTACATTAATTAAACAGTACCCATCCTTTAAAATATTTTATGTAAAACCATTAGAAAATTTTATAAAATGTTTATCAACTCGAAAATTAGCGGTAACCACTAATTATTAAAATCGATAATTTTTTTAGGCCTGCATTCGAAACAATGTTAAAGCAATTTATGTTTTGTTTATTACAAAATAAAATTAGGTTTTAGATAAATAACATGTTTTTTTTATTCCTCTGAGAGATAAAAATGTGTAACAATTCTTAAAACAATTGCGTAAAAAATATTTACAAAACCTCTAAAAATGGAATTTGATTTTATCCTTTGATCCTCAATATGGGACTTGTTAAGTCTGTTTCAGTGTTAATTCTGTGTTTAACTTTAATGAAGGTTTTTGTTATTGTAAAATCATATTTAATAAAAAAATTTTAAATATGAAAAAATCATATTTAAAATCATATGTAAAATCATATTTTTTAAATAATTAATACTTGGAGCAGGTGGATGAATTTGTGTATTTAGGAAGCATGTTTACGAGAGATGGGAAGGCTGACAGAGATATTGAAAGAAGAGTAAATGCAGGTAACTCCATTAATGGAGGACTGAACGCAGTTGGCGCTAACAAAAAATTGTCCAAAGAAGCGAAGTTAGCAGTCCACAATGGAGTGCTGGTACCTACCCTGATGTATGGAAGTGAGGCATGGAACTGGCAAAGAAAGTATGAAAGTAGATTGAATGCTGTTGAAATGAGATCCCTGAGGCGTATGTGTGGTGAAACCATGTATGATCGTGTGAGGAATGTGGATATCCGCAAAGAGTGCAAGGCTGATGTAAGCGTAATGAGTAAGATCAAGAAAGGGACGCTTAGATGGTTTGGGCATGTAGAGCGAATGAGCGAAGAAAGGAGTGTAAGGAGAATATACGATGCAAATGTGAATGGTAGCAGAAGTCGGGGACGCCCGAGGAAGACATGGCACGACCAAGTGAATCAGATACTTGAGTCGGGCCATGTCAAGAGTCAGAACAATAGAAGAGAATGTATGAGACGATGTATGAATGTGAATGAGGCAAGGAGTGTGTGCCAAGACCGAGTTGTTTGGCGGTCTGTCCTCTCTGCCTACCCCTGCGGGGAAACGGCGTGATGGTTAGTTAGTTAGTTAGTTTGTTAAATAATTAAAGGTTATGAAGTAGTCACTATTGTTGGAGTAATTTTAAGTAAATACTTCCAATATAAAATATTTTAAATGTATTGTGATGATGAACCGCACTTAAATCACTTCATCAAAATGATAATTAAACACACATTTAAAAAGTGATATAGAGTCATTAAAAGTGATGATACAAAAATTACGTTAATTAGTTACCTATGTAACCTATTTTACTTAGTTTTTGTTTTATTTCTTTTCATGACTTTATCACCTTTTGTAGGTATGTTGAACTGTCATTTTGATGAGATACCTGGTCACCTTGTATAATATAGGTATATAAAACACATGCGTATTCGAATGTAACGTTGTGTCAAATTTTCAAAGCAAACATTATAGAACTTTCGTAGATTTAAGATTTTGAACAAACAAACATTTTTATTTATATAGATAGATAAAACGACAAAAAGTTAGGTGGAAATAATGTTTATAATACATTTGTCTAATAAAGTATGTGTTTTTTCGTCATTACTAATTATATTTCAATGTTTAGACGTAAAAACGTAAGGTGAGCCATCTTTAAAACCTTTATATGTTTGATTTCAAAATTTTAATATTTAAAAAATTATATGTTTATTTCTAATAATAAAATTTGAAAACTTGTGTTGTCACCTTTCAAAAACTGTTTTTAGTTTTCGGACACTTTCAGAAATATTCCATTTATTGGATTTTGTTGCAAAACAGAAATACACACAAATTCTCCGACTTTCTGACAGCATCTTTAAGAAATATGTCAGGGACCTGAGGGGTTAAGAAAATATGTACATAATATCAAAATAATGGAATTAATTAGTTATTAATAATAATAAAAATATTTAATACTATTATTAGTAATTAATATTACTAATAGGATAATTACTGCAAACACCGCCGCACGGTGTATGTCCATACTGTTTATGCACAATTTTTTTAGGGACATACCCTTACAGCCATACTCTCCTAGAGGTTAAAATCCATACAAATTCTCGAAGTGTCGTGTGCCCTCTTGAATTTAGGGAAATTTGTTGAAGTACTCCAATTATCATAAAACTGTTTTACTAAAAATGATTACAAAATAACGATAAACTTCCCGAAAGAGATAAATGGGGTTAAAATAGCTTATACCTTTTTTTGTTTTTTTTTATTAAGTTAAAAACTTACATTTTTATTTAATAATTGAAGACAATATTAGCGATTTGTAAACGAAAATCTGAAACAGAAAAATCAGAAAAGGATACGTTCACATCTAGGACTGTGACCGTATCCTTTTCTGATTTCTCTGTTTCAGATTTTCGTTTAGAAATCGCTTAAATTGTCTTCAATAATTAAATATTACAATTTGAGGTTTTACTCAATAAAGTTATTCCGAAAAATAAATAAAAATTACATTTTTATATCAAGTATAAACCTTTTTAACTTATTTCTATTACATTAAGGACACTTTACAATAAATCAACTTATTCTTTATCGTATTCAGGAATAACCCACGAAAAGCAGCAAGGCTTTTAGCTTCTTTAACATCTGTCGGTGGTTCGTTAAACATCTTATAAATAACATATTAATTTTTGGAAGGCTTAAATCTCCACTATTTCTCGCGGGGTAGCCATGTATTCTGAAATTAAAATTAACATTTTTAAACATGTATTTTGGTCGAATCTTATTTTTTTAACTTAAATATAAATATTACTGTATTGTAAATTATTCGCTGTCTCACACTTAACGTTTCTATTTTTTTCTGCATAATCTTTGAGACCTTACCAGAATCAAAAGCAGCCGTACACAAAAACGGGACGGGTACAACAACATATCTCCGAAGTGTAACTAGTAAATAAATAATTAATATTTTAGCAAACCATTGTACACAATGGGTATACCGGCTAGAGTAAAGACCAAATTACTGAAAATTGAGTCGCAAAAAATACTCTAGCACTTAGGGGTGGAAATTCCTACAGTAACAACATTTATAATACTGACTTTCTTTAAAATTACATAAATTATTTTTCAATAAAACATAGCCTAGCAACTAAAGAGCTAAAGCATCATCCTGTTAGCAAAATGTCACCACTGGTAAAAGATATACCCCATGGCTCCATGTGAAAAGTACTGACATATGCAGGATGTCTGGAGGTAAAGTGGGCTAACTTCAGGAGGCGATTCTACATGACATGTGTTATAAATATAACAATTCAACTTTTGGAAGCTAAAGTTACCTTAAAAGTTTGGATTTTCAAATAAAAATTTTCTTTCTACAAAAATTCTGTTTACTTTTGGATAGAAGAAAATATTTCAAACAAATATCACGTAGAATCTCCTCCTGAAGTTAATGCACCTGCAAGTTAATGCAGGACACCTTGAATGTCCTAAAATGTATTTTTCAATTTTTTTCTTATTTTGTGAATCTATACCAAAATTATTCTGAAATCATAAGATTTGTAAGTAGGCACTTAAATACCTGGCTACTAATACAAAACATATATTTTATGTAACATTTTAATAAAAAATAAGTAATTATTAAATTTGTCCATTGTTGATTTTGTGGCGATACATCAATTATATTGGGCAAAAAACACCGAAGAAATACAAAACATAATTATGTTGGTTTTTCCATTAGTAGAAAGAAATTAAAATCTACAGTATTTTTTTGTTAGCTCGCACGGGCTTTGGGCTCCCCGTAGCTAGTTATTTATTAAAACCCCCTTAACAATTTGCTTTCGGTCAGTTGGGTAACTATCAAACAATTGCAATTTGGGAGGCGAATTTGGGTACCTACGCCTCTGGAACCATTTATTGGATAAGCAAAATCTCCGCCATAGGTTATCCCAAGTGACTCGCTACGTTAGCAAGCGTGCCCGGGTTGATGGGGCGAGGTTTGTCCGAGTCTTAGCGACAGATGCGTCTGCCCCATAGACATATGAATATTAGTAGACCTGCCCTAAGTGATTAAAAGCGTATTATCCCCACTCCCCATACCGGTTCCATTGGAACCGGCTGGGCTGGCGTATGGCCTCAAGTGAAATTTGAAAACGTGACGTCATCATTCTTGTGCGAACTATGGTCGAGGCATCATCGGTTCATTTTACGAAATAACACGGCAAAATGTTGACTTGTACTATGAAAACTTGTAAAAATAGATGTGAAAAAGAGAATAAACCCAATTGTCGTATTACATTCCATATATAAGCATTATTTTACTTTATTTTAAGCATATTTACATCGTATAATATAGATCAGTTTTAGAAACATATTATACTATAATATTGAGAAACGTCTGGACGCGAAACACAAAGCTGGTTGGTTGCTGGCAAGTAAATTATGAACATTTATAAAAGTGTCTTAACTAAATACTTAAACGAAATATTCGACTCTGAAAATACAACCGAATTTTTTTGCCGAATTTGGACTTCGCAAATTTGTTCATAACGTGGCGAGTAATTTGCGCTCCCATGTAAAAATGTCTATTCATTCCAAAGCAGATTTTACTTTTAAGAAGTAAATGGTGATATTATAATGCGAGATGCCTATTTACTGTCAGATTGATTTATTGACGAATCACAGTCAGCCTTACGCCTTTCGTTCTTCAACAGTTGATTTTACCCCTCGCCTATTAATTCTCGTTCCTATCTTCTCGTCTATTAATTCCTATGTCTGTGGTCTGCCCACAGACAGCCTATCGTGAAAGATCGGGAGAGATAGTTGACGGAGAAATTTTTACCTGGCAGTGGGAGGGATGGATTCATACAGTCTTCACTCTTGGACACAGTCACCCCCATATTCTTACCCACCACTGTTACCCTTTTCCTTCTCAGAACTTTCTTTTCTAAGAAGACCCTCCACACAGTATTCTCCTGGCCTCCTGTGTGGAGATAATGCATGAGAATATCCGATATTCCGATCATCTTATGTTTGTGCAAAAGTGTGATTCACACTGTCAAATGCTTTTGACATATCAATTTGGAAGGCGGGATTGGGTACCGTTGCCCCGGGAAAGCTAAGTTAAGTGTTTAGCAGGGGTGCCTGGATTCATCTGGAGAGGTGTGTTTACGTTGCGCGTGACCACCAGCTACGTGGCGTGCCAGGTCGGTAGAGGCTGGTTTGAGGAGACCTCTCCAATTAGTCTCTCGACTAATCGTCATGGGCTGCAGTGGGAGGGATATATTTATACGTCACTTCTGGACACACTGATCCCTAGATTCCTAACCACTTCTCATACATTTTTCCTTCCCGGAACTTACTCTCCTTAAAAGTACCTCCACACAGTATCCCCAAATATGACATAGGTAATTTATTTATTTTATTGATACATGATTTAGAGAGTACATGTGGTTTTTGTGATATTTCACCCTCCATGCTAGATGACCCTGTGTTATTTTACAGTTTGCGGACATAGAATCTATACATTACGTGTCAGGACCTAAAGCCTGGAATGGACTGCCACATGATTTGAGAAAGATCGCAGACTCGACAGAATTTAGGTCTTAACTTAAAACGCACCTTTTCAGACAGTCGTATCCATAATTTCAGAAACCTCCACTTTCACAGTCGACGGCAATTTAAATAAACAAAATGTAAAAAATACTAAAAATAAAATAAAATAAATAGAAATAATAATTAAAAATAAATAAATAAAAATGATAACTATAGCAGACTTAAGGTCATGCGGTGACCAGTGTTTTTTGATAAAGTGTCCTCTGCGTGCAGTTTTATCTTGTATAAGCATAAACTTTTTAATATAAGTGTGTTTGTCGGAAGTGACTTGCCAGGTAAGTATGTTTTGGTATCTTTTCTAAATAATAAATGTAGATCCTAGGAAATAAATTGTACAGTGCCCTTGAGGTGATTTTTCACAAAAACGGCGCTCTACAAATTATCCAATTATTATTATTATTATTATATAAAAAAGAAAAATTGATGTATATCTAGTTTGGGTTGCAAGAAGAGGATTGAGAAGTTAGAGAATTATAAAAAGATGAAAAATTTTGTAAATTATTAGTAAATAGATCACACTAATTAATTATGTACATACCATACCGCTAAGTTAGGGAATAAGGATATATTATGTTTTGTCTGAAAGGTGATTAAATTTATAGAGTGTAGTATGAATGGGTATTGTAGTTGTAATGTATTCCGTGTGTAAGGATTCATTTCGTAATTTGTTTTTTAAAGGAATGGGGTTGACTCACGGTTTTTAGGTTTTCAGGGATAAGGTTAAAGATTTTAGGAGCTAGGAAGAAAAATTGTCGTTGAGCTGACGTGGTATGTAGTGAAGGTACTTTGTAGTGACCGTTGGTTATTGTTCTGGTGTTTTAGTTGTGTTGTAAAAGAGTTTTGGTATTATATTTGAACAGGAAATGTATTAGCGAAAATTTATAAATTTATTTAATTACGGAAATTATTTTCCTCGTGGCCTCCTGTGTGGGATTATGAAAATTACTAATTCATCAATCTAAGGAAAATTGCTAAACACTTAATTTCTTCGTATTGACTTATTACTTATTATATCTTCAACGTCAACAATAACGTCTGTGGTTGATGTATTACTTATTACGATATCTTTAACGTCAGCAATGACGTTCGAGGTTGATGTATTACTTATTATAATATCTTTTACGTTAGTAATGATATACGAGGTTGATATGTTACTTATTATGATATCTTTAACGTTAGCAATGACGTCCGAGGTTGATAACTTTTTTCGAAATCGAAATTGGTGTGGTAATACAATTTTGTATAGTGATCTTCAATAACTAAATTAGCTAACAAATGCGAAATTGTATTTGTTCTTCCGATATTTCAATAGAAATTGATTATATATTGGAAAATACCCTCGAGTTATTGGCATCGTCTCCTTCTTTTGAAGGTCTGCAATGGACCGCTAGAGAGACGAGAACAAATTTCTTTGTCATAAATTCCTCATTTGAAACAACAAATTTCTAGTGAAATTTCTTATTAGATGGCTTGCACGTCACAGTGATTATATTTTAGTCATTGGCGTGATTTTTTCGGCCTATTATTAACCAACTGTCTTGCATTATAAACAAGTCATTAAGAGTCATTTAAACGGGTCTAGTAGAGCGGAGACAAGATAATTGTTTGGTGTATTAGCCAGGAAAAACAAATCCAATTTTTGTCTACATAATCATAACAATTCACCATTTTAATTGGAAACAGCCATTATGTCAGATTTATTTTGTAACAAGTAAGATGAGTATCACTTTATTGGCTGTACAGTTTGCTTGATAAAAAGTTGAACGAAATTTCAGAAGAACTTTGTGGCATTTTGAAAATGTGGGCACATCTTGGAAAATGTTTTGATACTAACAGCAAAATGTTGTTTTATGTATGTACATAGAGAGATTAAATAAATCATTGGTGTAATTAATGAAAAAGAAAGCAACTCATGTCAGCAACATGTATTTACGCCATTTTTTAACAATAACCGCGATATGGCAAGTTAGCAATAAACAATACATCTCATCACTGGCAGTCTTTTATTAACTTCATCAATTCACTTGCAGTTTAATCCTAACGAGAGATTATATATAGTTTGGTGTTAGTGTGTATTCACGCAGAAACGATCCTATTGCAGGCTGGTGTTTTCAAGAACCACATTAATAAATCCATTGTTAAAATCTTGTGAAATAATTCAAAGGTTATTAGTTATTTGCGTTTTTTGTTGCTTGTTCATCAATTCAGCAGACTGTGCCAAATTTAAAAAACGATTAACAAATATTAAAAATAAATTACGTTTTCTAAATTGCATGTTGTTTAAGTCCGTCAAAACAAACTCGTTATTATTTTCAGGCTGCGGCACAATCATGGTGATGTTAAAAATATGTGTTGCAGTTTTGCTCATTTTCCTATCCTCTTGCTGCCACGTTAGCTTAGGCTTAAACAATCTGTATTATAATAATAGTAGTACCTACTACCGTTTCTCTCCCAACCGATTTGTAAGTACAATTTAACAAGTGTTCAATACTCATTCTATGAAGATCCTGCTATATTTACTTACACTTTGACTGAGAACTATTTTAAAACACTCATATTAAATATTTTATTTTTTATGCTTCTGTCTTTTCCCTTGAAGGGTATTCTTGGTCATCAATTCAATATATTATGGAGTTAAGTAAAGAGATTTTTTTAATAGGAAAATTTTATAATTACGTTTTCGATCGGAGTGGATTTTAGACACCGAAGAGAGGAATTGTTGAGTGAAGAGGAGGCAATTTTAGATAAGGGTTTATAGAAATGAAGACGTAATATGATAAAAGATGTACACTCAAAAATGTATGATCCAAAGCACCCGCATTTAGATATCATCAACTATATTTGGAGAGTTAAGGACGTGATTTTACAAATAGTGAGAAGGGACGGAGCGGTGTTTTATTATAAGTAAGGAAATTTCTGTCTTGGAAAACTGGGAAATTGATGGAACCACAGATTTCCAAAATGTAAATAAGTTAATTTTAATAGTGTTTTTGTACTTATGCAGATATCAGCTTTCCGTTTTGACTTTTAGGGCCCGTTCTACGCTACCAGTAAAAGCCTGACTTTTTGCACTCCTACGGGACCAGTAGACAAGGAACATTACGTCTTCTCAACAGTCCACGTTGTAAAAATCAGCCGACTTGAAGAAGAATACAGAGGTTGTGGCTTCGTCCCTCTGGATACTAAAATTCATAAGGTTTGCTTCTTTTTTTATTAAATACCCTAATTATTTATTTGAAAAGATATTTAACATAATTATGTTAGGCAAACGCCCAATTTTGTTAGGCAAATACCTAGTTTTGTTAGGCAAATGCCCGATTTTGCTAGGTTTATCAATACTTTATTTCGTTGGGTAAAATCATTTCGATAAGAATTCTTTTGATGTTTTGTTGGTATGTTAAATTGGTCCTTAATTCCAGACACATGCATTTTGAGCAAAAGTACCCTAACATTTGTGATTCGTGTTTTTTTTTAAATAAATTATTGCACCTTTGATTTATCATCGAAATTGTTGCCATTGCAATTCAAATGGGAGGTTTATCGCATTGATAGCCCTTGTTTTTCAGTATTTTCTAAGCAAATGTTTTTTTTTCATCCACTGGAATAAGTTTAAATATGTATTGTCCAATTGTAAAATAATTTTGTTTTCTAGGTTTTGAAATCTACCATCTTTCAATTTAAAATTTAAAATCTCACCACCTTTAAATTTATAATTTAAAATCTCACCACCTTTCAATTTATAATTTAATAATTTGGCTGCCTTCAAATGCCGCTTTTTTACGTAAAGTATTGCAATATTATCAACCAAACTTTTTTGAAAACACTATATTAGGGTTTTTAATTTTTTTTATATGCATAATATGTTTCATTGGTGTTTTTTCTTTCGTGTGGATAAAAGTTAGTAAAAAAGTTTTTTTTCAGTTTATTTGGGAGGTTTCAATTTTGAGGGGTGGAATCAAAATACCCGTTTACCGGACAGAATCTCTCAACCCATGCATGGAAATAATGTTTTCTTCCCTTATGAGCTATTTCCTTAAAGAAAGCCGAAATTGCATTGTCAAACAGGTAATCATTTATTTAATTAGCAATTTGGTATTCTGAACAGCCTTTCCATTGTGAAAGGGCGAAAACTTTATACGTAACGACACTGTTAGAGGAGAGCTTGACATAGATTGTAGAAACAAGGTGGATGGGTAATGAACCATCAAATCGCATCTATTATTTACAGCTGCATATCAAAAGCACAACTTTCGTTGTGCACCTCGGCTTTTATAGTCCAATAAAATTCTGCTTTTTCCACTCATTGTTTTAAACAATGTGCAGGGGATCAATTCCGTTATTTCCTCAATTGAAATTACAGCGAAATTCACTAAGCATACGTATATTATTTTAACAATGGATTGAACCAGCGAACCGATATCTTTTTGCACATAATCGAGCAAGTGAAATAGCTGTTTGTGGGCTCAATGCAAGAGGTATGTCCTAAATTCAATTGCCGTACATGGCACACATATTTGAAATCTGTACAGACCTAACAGCTTGTCACTATTATATACAGCCCTTTACAGAAAGACCAGCTATTCAGAAGCCAAATTTACGCGGATTTCAATGGAGCTCCGATACATGAGCCAGACTTACCCCGACCATCTCAATGTCGTCACTGTTAGGAGGATTATAGAAACAAAGGAAGATATTGTACTGAAGTTTGCCGATTGTCACCGAGCTACGGCCAAACTGCACGGACTATCAAAGCGGCTACACAATGAAACATGTACGTTTGTGTAAACGAAATGCAGTAGAATAGATGCCATGTCCTTGAAATATATTTTTATTTTGACTTTTAACTTTAGTTCTTTCTCATTTCATGTGGCTACCAGGTATCTCTATTAATTTTCTACAATATTTTCATTTGGGTACCCCTAGGGATACCCAAATCATCCCCATGTATGCTTTGCAATTTTTCATAATTTTATAATTATGATATTTTTCGTATTTTTTTGGGAAACCTCAACTTATTTACTTTATTATTTATCAAAGACGTGCATTATCGGGATACATTTCTGGGTAGACCGATAAGGGTGTTCTTTCTCTGGATGGAGGTCTGATGGTTTAGAAAAAATAACTCTGTTTTTTTTTAATTTTACTATTTAAATAGTAAATATGCTCAGTCCGTTTCAAATTTTGATCAATTTCCACACTTAGATAAGTTACATGGTCAACGTTTTCCAACGAGGTACGATTATTACACTGCCCAATTAAGTGATCGGAGCAATGATTTTTTAGTTCAGGTTTCTTCACGAGTTTTATGTTTTGTTCTTTTTTTCAAAGTGATAAATTTGGTTTTATTAGCATTAAGTGTAAGTGAGTGGTAGTCTTACCATTTTTTATTTTGTTTAATGTGTCTTCTGATTTATTTAATGTTTCTGTCCAATTATACCCATTTATTAGAAAAGCCGTATCATTTTAAAAACATATGATTTCACCGTCACATGCTATGTGCCAAAAGTCATTATTGTAAATTAAGAATAGGATTGTACGCAGAATACTTCCTTGAGGCACCCCGAATTTTACATCCATAAACTCGCTAGTGATGTTGTTGAGTTTCACCGTTTGCTTTCTATTTTCCATATAACTTTTTTTTAATGTCTGTTCATTGTCAGATATCATTGTACTTTTTTTTATATTAACTCCACACAGGATTTTTAATTTGAGAGCAATTTATTATGTCGAAGACTTTAAAAGTTTGATGAATAAGCCAATGCATTTTTTTATGTGAGTCTAGAGAATCTTAAATATATTCAGTTACTAAAACTATGGCGTTGGATGAACATAGATTTTATCTGAACCCAAATTGTTTCTGTGATAATAGTATGTTTGATTCGAGGTAATTCATTAGTTGACTTTTGATCGTTGTTTCTAAGATTTTAGATAAAGTGCTTCGAATTATAGTTGGTCCATGATTATTGATCTCTTTATTTATTTAATTGTTGTCTTTATTATTATTTAAGGGTAACTACGCAGTGAATGGTATGAATATAAACAACATGGTTGTTTCTAAGATTTTAGATAAAGTGCTTCGAATTATAGTTGGTCCATGATTATTGATGTCTTTATTTGTTTAATTGTTGTCTTTATTATTATTTAAGGGTAACTACACAGTGAATGGTATGAATATAAACAACATGGCCCACCTGATAGCCGGAGATAACTTTATACATGAAACTTTCTTCTCCTACTTCGAAGTGTTTAGCAAGAAGGGGTCGTTGTTCTGTGCAAAAAATATGTATGAGACCAAGCCACTGAAAAGGGTTAAGAGGCCTTAAATTAACGTGTTTAATGTGTAATGCAAGAGGCCTTAAATTACACATTAAACGTGTTATTTTTTATTTTCTTTTCACAGAAATTTTTAATTCCTTTTTTTCTCACATTTTAAAATGTAGGATTTAAATAAAGATTATTTAATATTGCAAAAGTGTTCCTTATTTGAGTATTTTTAAGATTTAAGATCTTACTATTTCATCTTACTATTCATTTTCGCATCGCAGCGTACTGGAGAATGTTATTGGCTCTGTCAATCGAATGCCTAACGTCTTTTCTTGGTGTTGTTTTTATTATTGTGTATTATTTCAATGTAATTGTTTATATTTTATGGGATGTGTGGGATTGCACAAACCTCCCCACATGCCGGAATAAACTCGTTATTATTACTATCAATTCTTCTTGTAGCGAAACTAAATTATACAATTTGTAGAATACGTAAAATCAATGAAAACAATTATTACAGATTTTCTTTTTAATTGTATATACCTCTTACAGAAAAAAATATATTTATAGACTAATTTTTATTCCAAAAATCATACTGAAGACTAAAATGAAGCACAAGAAAATAATAAAGTATTTTAAAGACGAAGTACATTAATATTTATATACTATAAGTACATGATGTCTGGAAACTCAAAGTACAAGCGGGAAATTGGCGAATCTTCGTCACAGAAAACCGAAAAAAATCGATCTGAGCGTTTAATTTTTTTCTTTAATTCTCCATATGTTTTCGGCAACTAAAGGATTAAAAAAAACTATCTGAGACATGTCTGAGTTTCGGCACATTATAAATGATATTAAAAGCAAATATTAACCCACTAGCGAATTTGTTTTCAAATTTGAAAAAATTCCAACTATCGACACGATTTACTCGAAAACGAGAGCTCAAATCAGAAAAAGTTATACTACAAAATCTACTGCAAATGTGATTTAGATTCACCAATTTGGGGCTTGTACTACAAATTTCCGGAGACCGTGAATACCTAATCTATTTGCGAGGTTGACAAAAAACCTCTTTTATGGAAAGAATTTTGTGAAAATTGTTCAACTTCAATTAAATTTCCATTTTACTGACAAAAATTAGGCCACACACGTATTATATGTGTCATATTTTTCTAAATTGTTCAATAATAAAAAGCATTTCGCGAAAATTACTTTAGCAAAGCCGAGTAAAAACTACTAGTAAATTACTAAAACACAAATTCCAGAACACGAACTAGGGTGATTAAAAAGGATTAAGATATTAAAATAACTCAAATAAAATAAAGACATTAAAGATTTTAAAGGTATTGGATATTTTGCAATGTTGTTTTATAAATGAAATAGAAAATACAATAATAAATATGACAAATGTGCTTGAACAAAAACGACTAGTTCCTACCCTAAATCCTGCTTCTTATTGATTTCATTGTATTTATTTTATTGTAATTATAGATGACATCATAACAATAATTCTAAAAAATTGTTTGTTATATTGAAACCTTAATACCCGCATTGGAATAAATTATTGCCACCAAATTCTGAAATATCTCATTGTTGTTTTTTTTGTGTTTCACAGATAAAATCAATGGTAAATTAATACTTTACAGTCCACTTCATTAGTCAATAAACATCAAACAGTTAATGAAACACAATAACTTTTTGAACACAATTTACATAGAACACCCAAAAAATATGCTAATATTATGTAATTTTTATATGTATTTTTTGTGGATGTTTTCATAAGGACCAAAACCGCTTATTTTTGATTGTGTGGTTATCACTGAGATTACGATTTGTAAACATACAATATCCTGTGCCAAGTGGCTTAATTATTATTAAGGTGCCAAACACTAACCCGAGAAGAGTTGTGACTCCCATATTCAGGGTTGAACACTGTTTTCAGGACATTCCAGGAATAGTAGATCCTTAACGGAATCAAACAAGTGGGTTGGTCAAGAAAAAGTACAATTGTGCTCTCTTCTAGGAGAGAAGCAGGTAGATATAAAGATAAATCGTACCCGAGGACACAAGTTTTCTATCATTGCTAAAACTAGATCGATTCGTTTCACACACGTCCGCATAGCAGGATCTGGAGAAGGTCGAATAGACATGTCTCGCCAGGGGCCTCATCTCCTATGCGTTGATCCGTCAGTAGGCCTTTTACCGGGCTTAGAGCGGCGCGGCAGCGGAACTTAAGGATTCTGGTTCCAGAATGTATATAATATACCCGCATGATATCGGGGAAGGTATTGATTACACATACCGGCATTAACACTCCCGATATTGTCTGCTAGTCTGTTTAATCCTAACTAAAGGGTAAGAGTTTGTTGTTAAACACACAGAAATGATCCTATTTCAGGATGTGAAATCCCTTGTTAAGATCTTGAAAAAAACTTCAAAACTTTTTTTTTTTTTATGCTTGGTCATTAATTCAGCAGACTGTACCAAATATACAAAACGATTAACAAATATTAAAAAATAAATTACGTTTTCTAAATTGCCCGCTGTTAAAGTCCGTCAAAACAAACTCATTATTATTTTCTGGCTGCAGCGGAATCATGGTGATACTAAATATATGTGTTGCAGTTTTGATCATTTTCCTATCCTTTTGCTGCCACGTGAGTTTCGGCTTGAAGAATCTGGATAATAATACCTACTACCGATTTTCTCCCAACCGATTTGTAAGTTCATTTTATCATCTATGAAGATCTGATCATATTTACGTAGACTTTGACTGTGAACTATATTAAAACCATTGAATAGAAAATAACAGGAAGTGCCCTGATAATACGGAGAGCGAAAACAAATAATTTACACATTAGCATCATTATAGTCGCACTCTTCTCTCGCCATCGCGTACCCCTTGCTAGACAGAGACTAAAAAAGTTTTATCGCCTATGATCTCTTTTTTAATCTATTTTGCCAAATTGTTTGTCTAGTATTACGTAGTGACGACATCGTCTATTTCAGTCGGCTAAATATAAAATATTAGCCTAAAAACAATTTAAAGTTTAATAAATAAACAATCAAGGAGCCGCGAAGTGTTCAACCAACCATTATAAAGTGTTTCTTCAAATAAAAATTGCAGGATATCATTTCAAAAGTATGTGGAAGGTTAAGAAAGCGTTCCTCTCAAACATTTTTTCAATTTATTTGATCGTTTGGACTTTTTTGGCATACGATATTTAAGGATGTTGTTAGTTCATATCGTAATAACTGAAGAGTTTATTCTTTATGGCAATAAAACTGGCCAAATTTTATATTTTACCAATTAAGCGGGCAGGCGTCGCACAAATATTTGCAGGGAACTATAAAAATACAGAGACTCCGCGAAAATGCGGCGCGGCCCGGGGCTAATTTATATTGGTTTAACAATTTATTTTGAATTACATCAATAACAGTATTTTTTAAAACACATTGATATTTATATTCGTAGAAATATTAATTAAGCACCATTTAATGATTTCTCCTACACCGGCGATTAATATTTAAGACCTAAGCTAAACAAAGGATATTATTTGTTACAAATGGTGTAGTCAAAATAATTGAGTAATTTGGTCTTTTGTCTCACTGTTACACCGACGATCAGAAATTTTCACTCCAAATGAAATCAATGGTCTCAAAATCCGTATAGTTGAATGTTTAGGACTGAGTTCCTCTGAGCGGCCACAAACAAACGTCAACATTTCCTCCTTCTAACTTAGACTTGTTTTTGCATGACTGTAAACAAACATCAACCAATTGCCAATGCGAACAAATCGAAAGGGGAAAACAAATAAAATACCTAGGAGTTATTATTGATACACACTCACAATGGACCGAACACATTACGTTCATCACTAATAAACTAAAACGAATCTTGCACCTAATAAAATCCATTAAAAACATTTTCCCATTAACAATACTCAGATCAATATATTTTGCACTGCGTCAATCCATTGCCACTTAAGGAATATTAGCTTGGGGAAACGCTACAAACACAAAAATTGACCCAATTCAAAAAGTTCAACAGGCAATAATAAAACTCATACTGCAATTACCATTCTACACAGACTCAGCCAAAATCTTCAACACAGTAGACGTCATGTCAATAAGACAACTTTACGCCAAAACTGTTCTCCTACACCTCATCCATAATAATCTTCATATTAAAAATCAACCAAAAGCCATAATAAAAACAATATCCTCAACAAATAAAACACTAACATTCCGATGACACACACCACACACGGACAACGACACTTTCAATACTACTCAAACAAACTTTTTAACAGTTTGCACATTACTTTGAAATAATTACTGACTGCAAATACATCTACAAAACTTTCTCAAAAAACATATCGTAGCCTGTATAAAAAATCAAGATATTCACTTTATTCATAAGATTATAATTCCAAACCAAACATGCAATAAGTAAAATTCAATATTATACACGTTTTTAAAAAATTATCCAAAAATACATACACTTACATTGAAATGTGTGTTTTCATATAATTATGTTTATTAGATTACAGAGTAAAAAATGAATAAAAAATACATAATATGCAGTATGAAAAATTATTTTTAGACATTTACAAAATTAATTATTATTATAATTTCCTTTGCAGAGTTCTAGGCTTGCTAAATTTAACATTTAAATGTTAATTATATCAGTAATGTGCAAACAAAATACGTTTTATTTTAATGAAAGGGTTATGATAAGTAAGAAATAATAACTGTTTCGGCCAAATGTCAAGCTACTGAATAATAACCTTGGAAACGATCTGGCGTTCCGCCATCGGGGAAACTATTTTTGTGCAACCGTTTGGACAGATTTTTTTATTGGTATGCCAAGTCCTCTCTTAGGGTATTTTCTTTAATCAGTGTGTTTTACACTTATTAATTATAGTTGTATATATTTTCATTCATATTATCATTCTACTGTTATAAAGTTTAATTTTTAGAACTCCACTTTAATTTAGGTTTTTCTTTTATGTGTTCTATAATGTTATTAATAAATTTACAAAAAACGGTTTATGTAAACAAGTTCTGCTGTGTAATTATTATAAATGAAAGTTTGATAATGTTTTCAGAGGGTGAAATAGCTGTCACGTATAATAATAACTACACAGCATAACTTGTTTACAAATAATTAAAAAAAAAATAAATCAATAATAATATTATTGAATATATAAAAGAAAAAAATATAAAATATTTTGTTGTGCTTCTGGTTCTCTTCCTTGAAGTCTATTTGGGTGATCATTTGAACATATTATAGAGTAAATAAGGGGATTGTTTTAATTGCCAAATTTGATAATCACATGCGCATTTATAATGTAGGAATCGAATTCGTCTGAACTACAACTAGCCAATAAAAGAGATGAATTGTTGCTTAGATGGGAAACAATTTAGATAAGGCTTGAAAGAAAAGGGGATATAATATGATTAGAGAGGTACAACCAAAAATATAAATGATCCAAAGCGCCCGCGTCTAGAAATTATCAAGGGTATCCTTCAGAGTTAAGGACATGATTTTAACTATCCCGCAACAAAGTGGGGGAATAGTTAGTACCTAAAATTACTATCCTCCTTATATTAGCTTAAATGCTTGACATGTGGCGGCCGCTAATTCCATATCAATGAGTCGGATAGTACCTACCTGCTTACAGCGGCGCTCGCCGAAGTACCTACGCTACTACTTTGCGTGTGTTTGGATTTGGCGGCGGATCTAGTCTATCGCTTAGGCATTATTACAGCACCGCCGAACAATCTGGATTATGCGAGGGTTCGTCAATTTACCGGTAGCGTCGCGAACCTTCCATCGTCATCAGCCGAGTTATTTAAAGCGACCCGGCGCGTACCATACACAGTACAGTACCAGCAACCTAGATACCGATACCGAGTTAATTGCCTACGTTACGCGCGTGAAATTATATCTCGAACTTTCCTTTATAAAACGTTCTTCTTGTGTTTCTACGTTTATTTTTGGATACATTATAATAAACTGCTCCAGCCAAATCGAGTCGTAATTAATTAATATTTAAGAAAAAAAACTATAACCACGGACATATTATTTTAGTATTTTACGTATATATAAGTTATGGTTACTTACGTATACATAAGTAACCATTAATAATTGACTGAATAATTGGGATTTCTATAGTTTACAATCCCATAATACAGAAAAATGCACGGAGTCGTCAGAAGACCCACTTGGTTACAGACGTTTTTTTTTGACCTGTCAAGAGTTAAAAAAAGTGAGAGAGACCGGAGCGGTATTTTATTATGATTGAAATAAATGATAAAATTTCTGTTTTGGAAAAATGAATAATTGATGGAACCACGGATTTCTAAAATTTAAATAAGTTAGTTTTAATGTTGTTTTGTATTTATGCTGGTATAAATTTTCCGTTCTGACTTTCAGGGCCCGTTCTACGCTACCAGTAAAAGCCTGACTTTTTGCACTCCTACGGGACCAGTAGACAAGGAACATTACGTCTTCTCTACAGTCCACGTTATAAAAATTAGCCGAATTGATGAAGAATACAGAGGTTATGGCTTTGTCCCTCTGGATACTAAAGTTCATAAGGTTGGTTTATTTTCTTATTAAATACCCATATAATTTGTTTTGTGCCGTATTTTATTAAGTAAATAGCTAGTTTTGCTAGGCACATACCGTATTGTGGTAGGAAAATGCAATATTTTGTCACGCAAAAAGCTTCTTCTGTTAGGCACAAACCGTATTTTGTTAGGCATATACCGTATTTTCTTAGACAAATTCCGTATCTTGTTAGGTAAATAGCAAATTTTGCTAGGCGAATACCGTATATTGGTAGGTAAAAACCGTTCGATAAGAATTCTTTCGATTTTTTGTTGGTTGGTTCTAAATTCCAGACACGTGAATATTTAGCGAAAGTACCCTAACATATTTCATTCATCTGTTTTTTTAAATAATTTATTTTACCTTAAATTATTGACGTGCAAAATTCATTTTTTTACGGAATTTGGAGGTTTTGTGCATGAGCTCTTTGTTTTTCAGTCTTTTTTAAGCAAATTCTTTTTTTTTCTTCATCCACTAGAATAAGTTAAGATGTATTGTTCAATTGTTAAGAATATATTTTTCTACGAACAAAAATCTCTGCATTCAAATGACGCTTATTTAAATAAAGTATTTTTTTATTAAAATATTTTCAACCATTCACTATTGATAAATATTTTTAATTAGTTTTTTTTTATTTTCGTGTATATAAAAATTATTAAAAAAATGTTTTCAGTTAATTTGGGAGGTTTCAATTTTGAGGGGTGGAATCAAAATACCCATTTACCGGACAGAATCTCTCAACCCATGCATCGATATAATGTTTTCTTCCCTTATGAGCTATTTCCTTAAAGAAAGCCGAAATTGCATTGTCAAACAGGTAAGCATCTATTTATTTAACAATTTGGTTTTCTGAACAGCCTTTGTTGAGCCCATCGTGAACTGGCAAACTTTATACGTAACGATACTCATTGAGTTTGCCATTGATAATAGAAACAATGTGGATGGATAATGAACCAATATCTGTATTCACCCATGCTACTGCAAATCGCATCTATTATTTCTACCTACACATCAAACAAACGCACAACTTTCATTGACTCCACGGATTTGTAGTCCAATAAAATTCTTTGTTTCATTATTTTTTTAACAAATATGCAGGGGATCAATGCTGTTATTCCTCTATAGAAATAAGAGCAAAATGCACTCAGCACAAATTTATTATTTCAACAAAGGATTGAAAAAACAAACCGATCTCTTTTTGCACATAATTGAGCAAGCGAAATAGCCGTCTGTAGGCTCAATGCAAGAGGTGTATCCTTAATTCAATTGCCGTACATGGCACACATATTAGAGATCTATATAGACATATCAGCTTGTCACTATTAGATACAGACCCTTACAGAAAGACCAGTTACTCAGAAGTCGAATTTACCCGGATTTCAATGGAGCCCCGATACATGAGCCAGAATTACTCCAACCACCTCAATGGATTCTCTCTTAGGAGGATTACAAAAACAAAGGGAGATATTGTACTGAAGTTTGCCGATTGTCACTGAGCAAAAAACTGCACGGATAACAAACGCGGCTAGACAATTAAACTTATGCATTTGTTATGCACTGTGTTGGCCGGAGCAAAAAACAACACTGTTCGTAGATGCGATATGCAGTGGTAAAGATGCTGTGTTCTTGATTTCTATTTTAATTTTCACTTTTGTACTTGCTCATTTCATATGGCTACTAACTATTTCTGTTAAATTCCTATTATATTTTCATTTGTTTTCTTAGGTTCTTGTTACAAATATATGTATGTATTTGTAAAGTTAAAGTTTTAAGACGATTTGGCAGTTCTTTATGAACTACTCTTTTTGTATTGTGCCATTGCCTCACCCATAAAAGGGGTGGTAGAGTCCTCGTCCCTGCACCACCCGAGGTGACTCCTTTTTTCTTATTTCATTAATAATTAAATATGTATAATAATCAACTTGTTCACCTTTATCCAACATTGATCACTATCTGTCCATTTACTAACTCATCTTCCATACCTTTTATAACTGCTGTGTAGAGAAAAGTAACTGCTGTGAAGTTCTGAAGTCGTTTTATTATGTGTTGTTTCGTTTATAAAAATATAGAGTCCTTGTGAGAGCCTTAAAAAAGTAACCATCTGTTACTTATACCGGGGCGGGAAATTTGCAATGTGCAGTAGTATTAAATGAACTATGTTTGTGTCATCAACGTACGCTGATACTGGATCATGGCCTATCCCCCTTGTGTCTCTTAATTGATACCAATAATTGTTGTTATTATTCTTCAGGGTAACTACACGGTGAGCGGGATGAATATAAACAACATGGCCCACCTGATAGCTGGAGAAAACTTTATACATGAAACTTTCTTCTCCTACCTCGAAGTGTTTAGCTCGAAGGGGTCGTTATTCTGTGCAAAAAACATGTATGAGACCAAGCCACTGAAAAGGTTTAAGAGGCCTTAAATTATGCATTAAGCTGTTAAGCCTTTTTTAATTTCCTTTTCAATAAAATATAAAATTCAATTTTTCTCACATTTTAATCCTAATAAAGATAATAAAAGAGAGAATAATAAAAGAGTTTTCCTCATTTAAGTATTTCTAACTGTAAAGATCTTCAAACTATTTTATTCATTCTTCTTTTTATGAATCCAAGTCTTACGATTTGTAGAATACATAAAATCAATAAAAACAATAATTACAGATTTCTTTTTACTGGTACATACCTCATAGAGAAAAAAGGAAATAGGAAATATCTAAAGACTCACCTTAAATATTAAAAACAAGACAGAAAAACAATAAATTTTTACAAGAAAAATTTTCTAAAAGGAAAGTACATTATTTTTTTTTATTTCACGGTATTCAGAAAACCCGTAGTATAAGCAGGAATCAGGAAACTTGTAATACAAGTACCGGTGAATCTACGTCTCATCTTAGAGAACTCAAAAGCCTAATTTATTTCAATCTGAGCGTTTTGTTTTTTTTTTACTTTTTTTGACGTTTTTCGGACACTAAAGGGTAAAAAAAATACTTGTCCTTGTCCTCAAAAATTCAAACTTTCGACACGATTTACTCGAAAACAAGAGCTCAAATCAAAAAAAGTTATACTATAAAATCGACTGCAAATGTGATGTAGATTTATCAGTTTTCCGTCTGTATTGCAAATTGACACCGTGAATCTGTTTGCGAATTTAACAAAAAAACCTCGTTTATGGAAAGAGTTTAGTGAAAATTGTTCAGCTTCAATTCGATTTCCATTTAACTGACAAAAATTAGGCAACACGCTTATTATATGTTTCATATTTTTCTAAATTGTTCAATAATCAAAAGCATTTCACAAAAATTACTTTAGAAACTGGTCCGAGAAATAACTGCTAGTAAGTTTGTACAACACAATTTCCCGAAAAAGGTGATTAAAAAAAGAGTAAAATATTTAAATAACTCATTTAAAATAAAGACATTAAATAACTTAAAGACCATGTATATTTAGCAATTTTTAATAAAATTGAAATCGAATTAAAATAAAATACAATAATAATATATGACAAATGTGCCTGAACAAAAACCACTTGTTCCTACCCTAATCCTGCTTATATGTGATTTCAAAGTATTTATTTTGTTGTAATAAATTATAAATGAGATGATATCATCAACAGTAAATCTAAAATATTTTTTTGTTGTATTGAAACCTTAATACCCGCATTGGAATAAATTATTGCTACCAAATTATGAAATATTTCTTTGTTGTTTTTTTTTGTGTTCGACAGATAAAATCAATGGTTAGCTTTACAGTCCACTACATTACTCTTTAAACATCAAAAAATATTGTTATTGATTATTTCATTCGAATTAATTTGGGAGGCGGGTTTGTGGACCGCCACTCCGAGAACCATTTATTGGATAACCAACACCTCTGCCATAGGTCATCCCAAGTAGTACGCTACGTTTAGTGACTTAACAGGGATGCTCGGGTTCATAGGTGTGTTCAGGATGTGCCAGCCCACCAAATGCGTGGCGTGCCAGATCGGGAGAGGCCAGTTGGGGAGACCGTTTTACCTCTCCAATTGGTCTCTCTTGACGCATCGCCTTGCGCCGCAGCGGAAGTGATACATTCATATCTCCTTTTGGACACCTCTTTTACCTTTTCACTTGAAAAAACGTCTTCTTCTTCCTTTCCTGAAAAAACCCCCCAAACAGCATGACATAACATAAAGATGATATATACATATAATACTCAGGGTCTTGTGTGTGGGGTTAATTTAAAAAAATATATATGTTAAATGAAAGACAATAATTTTTTAAACGGAAAAAAATACGCACTAACTTTACTTACAGTTCTATCAAAAATAAAATACCAAGACTACGATTCCTAGCTGTCCGAAATGAAGTGCGATGCCAGTAAGATGCCAAGCCACCAACGAATGTCAGCGAAATAATAATAAATCACACCCTTTCTGCGCATGGCAACAGATGTGCGTCTGCTCACCTTCTTTTGCTTATGGTCTAGCTAAAGTTGCGGGTTATTGAAAATGTTATAGGATGCGAAGGCCGACGCTTACCTCGTCGTTTCGCATGACATAGGGGTGTCGTGTTGATTAAAATAAAGAAGATTGTGTTTCACAGAATCTATTGTTTATTACACTTATTTGCAAAATTACAAACACGACATTAATATCAGAAGAAATGTAGGCGAGCCACGTACGCGAGCCGCGCTATACCGAACAGTTCCCAACAGCGAATGAACATGGCCGCTTATTGCTCCGCTCTGCCTATAATGTGATATGTACCAAATGATGACTGCCTATAATGTGATATGTACCAAATTTTGACATGTTCACAGTAATCTTTGACGGCCTCCGTGGTTGAGGGGTAAGGCTCTCTACTACCAGAGATCGCGGGTTCATATCCCGGCGTGCGCAAGTTAATTTTATTTGATTGATTTTTGTTATTTCGCAATTTACTCACGTTAACGTTGCACGTTCCAGAGTGAGAGTCACTCATTATCGCCCTAGTGTAAGACCACCATTCAGAATTGAACCATTGCTTGAAACGGCTTAGGCCGTGTTTGGTGACCAGATCTGAATAGCCAGGTACTTCCCCACCTTCCTCTTCCTCATCTAAAATATAAAAAAATGGAAAAAATATTATTTACTTAATAAATTTCCAAAAAAATGTATTTTTGCGATACTTTCGTGCATGCGGTTTTATAGTTATCACTGTACATGGCCTATCTCCCTTGTGTCTATTATCTATGTGTATGATCGCATTAGTTTCATTGCAATTTAAACATTTGCAGTTTTTCATTCGTTGAAAAATTTTGATGACTGTATAATTAAAAGCGAATTAATATAATTTTATGGTATGCACCAAATTAAATTTATTTTAATTTTTCTACAATTTCGAACAGTTAAATCCCCGAAACAGAGCCGTCATTGTGTTCTGACAGTGGCAAAATCATGGCCAGGTCAAAAATCAGAGATTTGCTTTTGTTTATTTTCTTAGCAAATTGTTGCTACGTAAGCCTTGGTCTGAAGAAACAGGAGAATGATACATACTACAGATTTTCTCCGGAAAGATTTGTAAGTCACATATTTCATTATAATTATGTGCCACTCGCATAGCACTCTATCACTTACAGCACTCGTATTAAGAATATGTAATCAAATCTCAAATTGTGGCTCTAAAGATTTCTTCTAGTTAGGACCCGCGCTCTAAACCGTATCAGAAGCAGCCAGTTACTGTGCATGTAGAACTTAATGCAGCATCAAGGTTTCTGATTTGTGTAAAAGTGAAGAATTTTGAACAACAGAACATATCCCAGAATAATTCTCCTTCTCCCAATAGGAGTTTTATAGAGATTAACAATAAAAATCATAAGTAGAATAAAATTGAGTTAAATGTACTCGTAAGTAAGTCTAAAGTCATGGTGTTCGAAAGGGAGAGTACGAAAACAATATAGTTTTTAATGATGAATACTTGGATCAAGTGGATGAGTTTGTGTATTTGGGAAGTATGTTTACGAAAAATATGAAGAGTGATAGAAATATTGAAATAAGGGTAAATGCAGGTAACTCCATTAATGGAGGACTAAACGCAGTTGTCGCTAGCAAAAAAATGTCCAAAGAAGCGAAGCTAGCAGTCGACAATGGAGTGCTGATACTTACCTGGATGTATGGTTGAGGCATGAAACTGACAGAGGAAGTATGAAAGCAGATTGAGTGCTGTATAAATGCGATCCCTGAGGCGTATGTGAGTAAAACCATGTATGATCGTGTGAAAAATGTGGATATTCGCAGAGAATGCAAGGCTGATGTAGAAGTAATGAGTAAGATGTATGAGACAATGTGAATAAAGCAAGGAATGTGTGCCAGGACCAAGTTTTTTGGCGGTCCGTCCTCTCTGCCTACCCAGGTTAGTTAGTTATATTTTTTTAATAGCCGTCACGGGACGTTTGGCAAGTGTGATTATTAAAATTTACATAAAGAAATATTTTACAAACAAATTTTAATACAGAACATCGTCAGCTTAATTCGTAGACTAATGGGTAACTCCGCTTTTTACGAAAATAAAATTTTAATACCATTTGGTGTTAAAATTAGTCTCAGGAAATTCATAAAAACGTCCACTTTGTTCCTAAACTCAAATTAGTAAAATATTCATGGTGCCATTTTGCAGAATTAAGTAAACTTCCTTACTCCGTTTTAAAATAAAAAAAGACGTAAATTACAAATGTTTAGTGATCTTAAATAAATACAGAATTATATAGTATGTTCTGAACATAAAAAAAAATAAAACCTGTCTTTTTTTCACTACGAGGAAATTTGACAAATGGTAGTTATGCATTCTACGAATTAAGCCGATTAATGAAACTGATAAATTACTACAATAATGTACTGTACACTCCTCTTCCAACCACAAGCTAACGCTTCCGTTGAAGAGTATTAATAAAATCTCAGAATATGTAGAAACCCAATGTTAATCATATTTTATATATACTTAACATATCTCTTTAATAATTTTATTAATTAAATAAGTGCCCCGAAGGCACACCTGTACTGAACCAATTGACGAATGAGTTCCACTTTGACTTCCACCAACTTTCCTCCACCATACAAAGAAGAATAGCTGCACTGTGCTCAAAAAATATATGGTCTAATAACGTCTAAATCTAGCTTCCGATAAGGCCACATTATGAACATCTGAACGTCATTTGCCCACCAAATGATTTTGTATATTTTCAGGGACCTTTCTACGTCACCAGTAAGAGTCTAAGTTTTTGCAGACCTGCAGGAGTAGTGGACGAGGAACATTATCTTTTCTCAACAGTCCACGTGGTAAAAATCAGTCGACATGAAGAGGAGTACCGAGGTTATGGTGTCGTTCCGGTGGATGTTAAACTTCAGAAGGTATAAGTTCGATAATTTTAAAAAAAATTTGCAAACATGGTGATTATCTTTAGACCTCCAAGATTAATTTTTTATTAGCAAGGAAAAACAACCTATCACAAAAACATTTGTTTAATTTTTTTAAATATTAATTTACAATGTAACATCCATAAACATAAAGGTAAAGGTAATGAAAAAAACCTTAAAATAATAATGTTTCCCAGTCCAAGCAAAACAGTCGGAACGGAATCTGTTAATATATTTAAGGTATTTGTCGGTGGAATAAGGATTGCAAACCTAGCAGAAAAAATAATGAGGAATATTCTCCACAAGCGATATGGAAAATACGGAGCTATTTGTTTTTTATAAAATCTAATATATTATGATTTTTTTCTTCATATTCCTGAGGAAGAACTTTGGTGTCGAGTGGTTTAATTATATATTCTCTACCAAGCTCTCCAGCTTTAGTGTTTATATTTTGTTTAAATGCCTGAAAAATAAACAATTGGTCGCACTGATGTCACGAACAATCAAAAATTACCTTGTCAGACAAAACATGGTTTTGGTATACGAAATTGCTTTTGACACTACGAGTAAAAGGTCCAAGCCAGAATTTCAGTTATCCGGGAAATACCTATGTCACACGGCTATATTTCATTAACTTCAACTTTACTTGTGATGTAGATTAACAAAAACAACATTTTCGCAAAATAAAGTCGAGATTTTCGTACAGATGTTAGAAATAGACTTAACGGAAAAATCACTCAATTTTAGTACTATAGGTACTAGCGTAGACCCGTACAAAATCATAGGATGTTATAATTCCAATTTTGAAAAAGACACTGAAAATATTTGTCTGCTATATTATATCGTATGTCGGTACTTAATCAATTGGCTGAAATTGTTCAAACACACATTTACAATTTTGAAAATGACACTTAAATTCGAAGCAACTCTGAGTTCCAGAATCCATTGAGCCGTAGTTACAGACAAAACAGAAAATCAATATTTTAATTCATGTAATGTAAAAGCCCAGCTGGGCGTAAAATCAAAATCAAAAAAGTCTCATGCAAAAAAATTAAATAAAAAAAAAACTCCTCCAACTTGTCTTATTTTAAATACCTGCTTTCAATAGTGGAAATTGTCTGAAATACTTTGTTTTCTGATATTCTGATGTATGATTTCCAGAAGAGATCACATATTGACATAGTAATTGTGTTAAAATATTAGCCGTTTATAAGACGATATAATGATAGAAGTTGGTTTTCCACACATTTAGCATAGTAGTATTGTATCGATAGCTCTTGGAAATAACCGGATATATTTCCAGCCGCGAATTTCTTCCTTAAATATTGTGTAGCGAAAGAGGAACGAACAGGATCTATAAATCGGTAGGATGCCACCAGAATAATGAAGGTCCTACCTTGGTTATGGTGTCTTCTATGCTCATCTTCCGGCCAGCACGTAAAGAAACTCCACGGCGAAATTGCACTACACTTGGAGTGCAACCTTACAGAGGCGGTGTAAAAACTGTACTGGCGAACCTTTCATCTCCTGGTGATAGGTTTACAAGGACGGGAAGGTAGGAAATAATTGTTGAAAATATCTATCGGTATATATGCCCGAACAATTATAATACAAAGTTACGTTGCTTTTTAGTTAAAACAAAATGATACAATTTCATGTATAAATGTGTGTTATTTATATTGCTAATAGTGGTATGACACATATAAAAACAGGCGATGATAAAAATAAATACAAAATTATGTACTTTTTTCTTCAAGGATATTACATGCAATGACTGCAATGACTGTCTGGTGCAATTTGATGGGAGCACTCTCCCCAATAAAGACTCCATTGAAATGCTTGGAGTTACTCATAGACATATGAATATTAGTAGACCTGCCCTAAGTGATTAAAAGCGTATTATCCCCACTCCCCATACCGGTTCAATTGAGCCGGCTGGGCTCGCGTATGGCCTCAAATGAAATTTGAAAACGTGACGTCATCATTCTTGTGCGAACTATGGTCGAGGCATCATCGGTTCATTTTACGAAATAACACGGCAAAATTTTGACTTGTACTATGAAAACTGGTAAAAATAGATGTGAAAAAAGAGAATAAACCCAATTGTCGTATTACATTCCATATATAAGCATTATTTTACTTTATTTTAAGCATATTCACATCATATAATATGAATCAGTTGTTACTATCACATCGAGAAACGTCTGGACGCGAAACACAAAGCTTGTTGGTTGCTGGGAAGTAAATTATGAACATTTATAAAAGTGTCTTAACTAAATACTCTGAAACTAACTACGACTCTGAAAATAGAAGCTGCCTTACTTTGCCGAATTTGGACTTCGCAAATTTGTTCAGAACGTGGCGAGTAATTTGCGCTCCCATGTAAAAATGTCTATTCATTCAAAGCAGATTTTACTTTTAAGAAGTAAATGGTGATATTATAATGCGAGATGCCTATTTACTGTCAGATTGATTTATTGACGAATCACAGTCAGCTTCACTCCCTTCGTTCTTCAACAGTTGATTTTACCCCTCGCCCATATCTTCTCGTCTATTAATTCCTATGTCTGTGGAGTTACTATATCAGACCAGCTCAAGTATCGGGGATCCATAGAAGCCCGAGTAAATCAGGCCTCCAAAAAGTTGGGCGTTTTGTACAGGGCTAGGAGATTCTTCAGCAGTGACCAGCTGCTGACCCTGTACAAGTCTCAAGTCCGCCCAACTATTGAATTTGGGAGCCACCTTTGGGCTGGTGCCCCAAAATACTTGATAAACCTGCTTGAATCTGTGCAAAGGAGAGCGATCCGTCTGATTGACAATCCGTTGTTAACAGACCGATTGCCTTCTCTAATGCATAGACGCAATGTAGGCATGCTGTGTCTGTTCTACAGGTATTTCAATGGAGCCTGCTCCAAAGAGCTAGCAGCATTGATTCCTGATGCACCGGTGCACGTGCGCGAAACTCGACGGACACGAACTGAACACCCGTTCACGGTTGACGTTGGCTTCATGAGAACGGGCCGTTTTTACGACTCGTTTTTGTGAAAGTCGGCTCGTATGTGGAACGAGCTACCGGCATTTGTTTTTCCTCCCTCCTATAATCCGAGCCTCTTCAAGGCCCGCATTAACAAATCCCTTCCTACAGCCCCTACCTTATTCCGCCTCACAACGCCGCCCAACCGGGTGGTGACATAGTTCCCCTGTCTGTACACTGCACAGGCAAGGACACTCTTGTGAGGTGTCACATAAAAAAAAAAATAAAAAAAAACATAAACAAAAAAGAGAAGATCAAGTTAAGTGCTGGAGAAAGATGGATTAATAACTTCACCCTTGACAGCCTCATTTTGAAATAAATCAATAGTAATGGTTCTAAAAATGAGCCCTGCGGCATTCCACTTGATTCTGTCATCATAAAATAATATTTATGTAAAATTAAGTAATACGTTGATTTTATTTCAGTTTATTTTGGACATTTCGTTTTTGAGGAATGGTGTCGTAACACCAATTTATCGCACAGAAACTCTCAACCCTTGCGATGATATATTGTTCTCCACCTTTGCGAACTTTTACGCGGTGAGTTCAAACCGAAACTGTATACTCAAAAAGGTACAAAAAACTTTGAATATCATTTTTTACCATTTCTCTTTCCAGTGGATCTTTGTATAACACCACAAAAGCCAGAAAAACAAATGCGCCAAGTATAAATCTCTGTGAAAGTATTTGGGAAGTATCTTTACTTTCTCTTTGATGGGAAGTCTGATAGAGATATTGAAAGTAGGGTAAATGCAGATAACTCCAATAATGGAGGACAGAACGTAGTTGACACTAACAACAAATTGTCCAAAGAAGCGAAACTCGCAATCCACGATGGAGTGCTGGTACCTACCCCGATGTATGGCAGTGAGGCATTAAAATGGCAGAGGAAGGATGAAAGTAGACTTAATGCTGTAGAAATGAGATCCCTGGCGCGTATGTGTGGTAAAACCATGTAATATTAAGAAAGGGACGCTTAGATGGTTTGGGCATGTATAGCGAATGGGCAAATAAAGGAATTTAAGGATAATATGTGACGCAAAAGTGAATAGTAGCAGAAGTTGGGGACGCTCAAGTAAGACATGACACGATCAAGTGAATCAGATACTTAAGTCGGTCCATGACAAGAGTCAGAATAATGGAAGAGTATATATGAAACGATGTATGAGTGTGAATGAGGCAAGTAGTGTGTGCAAGGACCGAGTTGTTTGGCGGTCCTTCCTCTCTGCCTACCCCTGTTGAGAAACGGCGCGAGGTTTATTTAATTATTTAGTTCAACATGTCTGTACACCATTTGAACCATAGACCTAAAAACTCCTGGACGGAGCAATTCGAGAACAATTTGAAGCCGCGGGTTGAAGGGGAAGATGTATGAAAAATGCCAAAACCTACAGCATTTTTTTAATAACATCTCATTCCTTGTCTCATCAAATACTAAAAAAAATCATACCCTGTTATAACTGCATTAACAACACAAAAATAAAATTATACTTATATGTAAATTAATTACTTTGTTTACACCAGTACTACTACACGCCCAAAAAACCCTTGATGCGAACAGCGTATTCTGACAAATTATACTTAAGACTTTAAAAATGTTCTCCCATGAGAATTGCAAACAAAATTTGCTGAGAATAAAAATAATCACTTCGTTATGTAATCAATTGAATCTTGTTTAAAAGTCAGGTGCTGGCTTTTTGGGATAACGCATCCAGTTTTTTAAAGATAATGAATCGCGTTCCTAAACAGCAAAGTGTTATTTTATTTACCTTTTATTTAGCTAATAGAAACTTCGTTATTTCAGGGAAACTATTCGGTAAATGGATATAATATAAATACCTTAGGCCACTTGATAGCTGGGGACAACTTTATACACGAAACGTTTCTTTCCCACTTCGAAGTCTTCAGCTCGAAGGGTTCGATATTCTGTGCAGATAATATATACGAGAGTAAGCCGCTCAAAAGAAAAAAACCAAATCGTAAACCTAAATAGTTGTTAATCAACGTTGTGTTTGATTTATTCCAAATATGTATGTTGGATATTTAATCTGTTGAACGTTGCTGAATATAAATGACATGAATATTTGTTCAACTTTGCTTGTCATCATTATCAATATTTCGAATAAATATCATGTTTTAATTAGTGTTTAATTCTTATCGTCCCACTTGAAACTATCTTCAAATAATTCAAGACACTTTAAAGAGTGTAAGAGACAATACAAGGAAATTATCATCATATGTATAATGGTAAGTAAGTGTTCAATCAATGGTTTCTGAAGGTAAGCATGCTCAATATTACCACGAATGCATGCTATTATTGAGCAATAGATACTTAGTGGCGTGTGTGTAAAACATTGGGAACATTGCAGGCTTTCTTTAGGAATCACCTTCACTGCAAATCTATCTTCAGCCAGTTCCCAATGTTCACATCGGAATCAGGTACCCAGCCAAAATACACACTCATGTAACTCTATCCAAGGAAGTAAGATTTCTTGATATAACCAGCATGGTGAGCACCACAGGAATTCTTTAGGAAACTTTCACTGCTAATCTGTCTTCCCCCAGTTTCCAAGGTTTCCCTCGGAATCACTTACCCTACCAGAAATACACACCGACGAAATTAAACAGGCGTGAATTTTACGTATCAAAGAATCACGTACTATGCCAGAATTACACACGGACAAAATCAGGGAAGGTGTAAATTCCACGTACCAAAAGATCACGTACCCTACCAGATTTACACATGGAGGAAAATAAACAGACCTGAATTTCACGTACCAAAGGATCACGTACCCTACCAGATTTACACATGGAGGAAAATAAACAGACCTGAATTTCACGTACCAAAGGATCGCGTACCCTGCCAGAATTATACTCAGACTTATAATCACAAGCTACGCCAGAATTACATATCGACGATATTAAATAGGCGTGAATTTCACGCAATTTCACCGTGCCAGAATTACACACTGGCGAAATTACACAGGTGTCAATTTTACGTACCAATGAATCATGTTCCCTGTCAGAAATACAATTCTTTTTTACAAATGTGAAATACTCAATAAAAAGGGTATTATTCTCTTAGCCCATCCTTGCTATATATATATACCCTACCTTGCGGAGCCGTCCCAGTTATTTAAATTTTGCTATCGACTATTCAAACAATTTGTTCATCTAGTGATTCTGCTCGTACCTGATCTTCCAGACACAATTTTCTTAGATTTCTCCATATTCATTCTTAGATTTAGTATATTTCGCCCCCTAATAAAATGGTGGTATTTAAAAACGATGGACGATTTAATGCAGTGACCGCTGCAGTAACTATCAATCCCATTATGCTATCAAGCAGAATCTAACAATTGTTTATAATGATACATAATAGGGCATAATGCGTTCTTTATAGGCATAATACAAACATGCATAATTTAAATAAAATTATATGTTACATGTTTTTTTTATTATTTATTAACCAATATATATAATATTAGTGGTAACAATACCTCCCTAATTGAGAAATTCTCGTGTTTAGGGAGGGAGCACTATCAAATTGACAGTACTATACATACTTATCAGTTGTTACAATTTGGATGCATGAAGGACTACTTTTTTTATAAATAATGAAAATATAAGTTGCGATTTTTTTTTTGTACATAATGAAATTTTTTTTATACATAATGAAAAATATAAGATGGCATTTGTTTTGTACATAATGGAAATAAAGGTTGGCACATCGTAACACATACTTAAAAATTATTTATTATTTATATTAATAAAGTAAAGTATTGTAAATCCTTACAATATTTATTTTTGGGGTAATATGCCGCCTGGTGCTTCCTCCTTATTTAGCCAATGATTCGGACAGCGGTACAGTGTCCATCATCAGAGCAAAGTTTTGACTAATACTGGGATGTGAAAATCTCAACTATCCACGGAAATCGTTAATAAGAGAGCTATTTTTTTTAATTTTTAAAAATAAATTAATTTATTAAATACTACTAATGTTTTTTAATACTTGACTTGACTGGTTTCGCTGCAACCGTAGCTTCTTCAGGGCAGTGGGTATATTACAAAAATTACTTAAATCTGTATGTTACATATGTCACAAATATATTAAGCTTTCAAAAAGGATTCCAAAAAGTTGGGTTGAACTCCAGTGGAGGATATAGTAGTAGTCAGTAGAGGATTAAGAAGAGAGTGCTCTTTGTCAATGGGGAACAACCTAAGAATCAGACTTTTAAGGCGATTCCTAATAACGGGGGTTTGGTCGACGCTCACATTTATTTTTGATGAACGTATTACAAAAATCACAAATCTTTGTAAAGGGATCCCTACGGATATGAGTTATTTATATTCAAGATTATTAAAAACTGGATCTTACTCTTGAAATATTTTATCTGAAACGGTGTGAAAATTTTATAAAACGTTTTTCAACTATAAAATTAGCGTTAAGCACCAGATTTTATATTTCTAGACGATGAATTAGTAACTTCCCGAGGTATCCCTCTAGAAACATTTGAGATTTTGACAATACGTTCATCATAAATAATTAAAATAAATCTTACCAAAAGATCGAGTTTCTAGTGTGTCCGTCCACTACACCTTGACTTCATCACTTATGTCGTTAAGATTTTCACTTTAGTTTAGAGATTTGATAGGGCAAATTCAACCTCATGTCTTTTCAATACACCAGGACTGCGCATCGTATATTTTCGTGCACGGTTGCTTCACTTACGTCGTTAAGATTCTGGCTTTATTTTAGGGTATTATATCGTCTTCACATTTTTAGTTTAAAGGATTATGCTATGCATAAAACCTTGTCTTATAAACATTAGTTTATCATTAAAAAATAATACCTTTATTATTTGGTCATCTTAGTCGCTCCTTGACACGGATATTAATATGACGTGACATTTTGCACATATAAAATGCGGGACAATGACTAAATAAATACCTGCTATCATCGTAACCATTTGGGTATTAAACCAAAATGTCCGACAGTTGTCTCTATCATGTGGTACTAGTGCTGACACCTATGGAGACACCTTAAAACTACATACAACGATGTATAATGTATATGCTATCTTGAAACTACAGATATTTTAAATTTTGCTGAATTATATATTTATTTTGATGTTTGTGCGGTTCCGTACAAAACTAATGCATTAAAAACCCTGCAAGAACCGAAAACACATACCGGCGACTCGATAAAATAGACATATCTAATAATATTTAAACAGATGCACTACATTAATTTCAATTATTTTTAATTATTTCCGTTTACTGACACAAATCATTATTATGTTTTCACAATGTTATGAAGCAGAACATTTGCCAAAACGAAACTAACAGTAGCAGAACCATGATGTTCAAATTTAAAGTTTCGCCTCTCCTTGTGTTCTTCACATTTTGGTGCGATTTGAGTCTGGGTGGAAAGCAACAGGAAAACAATTACTTTTTTCGATTTTCTTCCAATCAATACGTAATTCTTTTTAGTTCGTTCAAATTTTATTTTTAATTCGTTTGGCCTTAAGATTTATTTTACTGTTCTTTAAGGTTTTATCCCGTTAAACTACAATTAAGCAGTTTGTCAACAGGATGTAGATGTACAATTCATTTATGATTCGATTGTAAATATTGTTTTATTAGTAATAATTCAAATATTAATTTATAATTCGGTAAAAGGTAATTCTTTTATATTTTTCAGGGTCCCTACAAAGCGATCACTAAAAGTTTAAGTAACTGCAAACCTTCGGGACAAATCGATAAAGAACATTACATATTTTCAAACATTAGTGTTGTGAAAATTAGTCGAACTGAAGAAGAATACCAAGGAATGTGTGTGCTGTTACAAGATGTTACACTGCAAAAGGTTTTTTGTATCTGTTAAATCATCACTTTATTGTTTTGCGTTCACACCGTCCAATCTAAAAATAACACCATCTAAAAGTAATTTTATAATAAACTCCTTTTCTAAAGCCTTGATAAAAAAATGCATGTTCCCTACAATATAAAATAGAGCACAAGTTATCGCTCAATCCCATTTGTAATTTTATTTTAATTTAAGAGCAGGCCTCAAAGGCATCGCGTCACGAGATATAGAGATGAACCAACCCAACTTGATGAAAACTTGTTTTTCAAGCTTTTAAAAAGGTACGCGAAATCAGCGAAGATTATTGTGGCAAAAGAGTTGTCGTAATTTGTCGCATGACATAGTTGTTTTGCTCTTGTTAATTGTTACTTTTACCAATGGGGTTTATTTCTTTTGTTATTCATATAGCTGATTAAATTGTTAATGATCAAGTCACATTGTGAATGCTAACTGCCTCAAATTCGTGTTGGAAAAATAATATTCATAACTCTTACGGAACTTACTTGCTGGAAGACGAATTTGCTCCGTGCAGACCAACAAAAGGTAAAAAGCAATCTAGGTGGTGGTCGATGTCTGTAGCGAAGTTTCCTTCTTCACCAAAAGTTCCCTTTTGAAGTCAATTATTAATGAACAATAACTCATTATGTATAATAAACAAAGAAATAACATGCAAATGTTATTTTAGGTTACTTTGGAGATAGTCATCATTAGGAGTGGAACTATGATACCAGTTTACCAGAAGCAATCACTGAAGCCTTGCGACGACTTATTGTTCTCTACTCTTATATCGTTTTACGCCAAACCAGACCAAAATTGCATGGTCAAACAGGTAAAACCATTTAATTCTTCAGGCCTCTGGCATATTGACCGTTATATTTCTTAAAGATGCTGTCAGAAAGTCAGAGAATTCGTGTATATTTCAACTTCTCCATAAAAATCAAAAAAATGGGATATTTCTGAACATATCCGAAATCTAAAAACTATATTTTTTTTAATTTCGACATTATTTTCGGGTTAAATATTCCCCACAGGAAAAACTAAACCCTTCCACACACTTTTTCATAAATCATCATCTAGTCAATCCACATTATACAAGTGCATTATCTAAGCATAATAAATACAAAACAATACAAGAACAACACGTCAACTTACCAGAGATCATATGGAAAAATAATTCACCGACTCCAGATATTTTCATAACAGAGGGTTCGGCTCAGTAAACCTCCTAACTGAACCTATAAATCCTACTGATCCATCAATACAAATATTTTAAAAATCTTTCGTAATCCTACATGTATTTAAAATGATTGCTTTTTGCATTTTTACACATGAATTCTTTGATAGATCTATCTTCTACGCTTAAATTTTGAATGAGACTAACTAAAACAAATAATTTTTTAAACATTTTAATTTTGAAATCAAACATTTAAAATGTTTCACCTAACGTTTTTTCGTCTAAACACTGAACTAAAATTACAGATATCGAACAAAAACACAAATTTCATTATAAAACTGTATAACAAACGTTAGGGCCACCACTTCTATGTTTGAAAATAAAGCTTGGTGTTTTTTCTTTCTAACAACGTTTAGTTCATATTTCTAACTATGACGGTAAGGGAGATACAACGATTTCCATGAGACCACGTGAGCTGTTCATAAAAGCGAACAAATTGATTACTACGGGTAATAGTATAAAACCGAACAAAGTAGGAGATGAGGAGATAATAGATAATATTATTAAAAATACTCATTTTCGTGTTGCGTATCTGTAACTTCAGCTTAATGAACTTTTGCTTTTTTATTTAATGATTTCAAAATTGGGAGTAGATACCAATACGTGTTTGATACGTGTTTCGTCATCCAAATATTTGACCAATCGGGCCTTTAATTTCCAATACAAAACTGTGTTACACCATGATTACGAAATTAAAATTGGATGAAGACCATCAGTTTTATTCAACTTCTTCTTCTTCTTTGATGGCGCTACAGCCCATATCAAGCTTTGGCCTCCTGCAACAGTCGCCTCCAACTCCTCCTGTCCTCAGCGGCTGACTTCCAGTTTGTCACCTGGAGAAGCTGTGCTGCATCCCCTCTTACCTCATCTTCCCACCTCAGTCTGGGTCTTCCCACTTTTCTCTTTCCACCTGGGTGACCAGTCAGAATTCTTTTTGGGACGCGTGTATCCGGCATTCTCTGTACATGCCCACTGGAGGTTATCTACCGCTTACCCGCCCTGGTATAAGTAACAGATGGTTACTCCTTCAGGGCTCTCACAAGGACTCTAATTTTTTTTTTGTTTAACGACTCTACATTTATTATAAAATGAATCTAGACCTCCAATGTCCCTACATAGTGGTTAGGCTGCAGGATGCCTACAATATTACACAAAAACACAAATAACAATATTAAAATATGTACAGGTATAGTAAAATAAAATAGGCCTAAAAATAATACAGGACGAAATAACTGCTTAAAGCCTAGACCATCTGTAGAGAAAGAAAAAAAAAAGGAAACACATATACATTCATGTTTATATTGTAGGAATCTACATTTAAACATATATAAATATTACCGGAGAGTATTACACCCGTCCACTGGCAGTCCCATCGAGAATGTGCATGGCGATCGGTCTGTCCGTACACAAAGAACGACTACCGCGCCCCTCCGCCGGATTACCTGATTATGCCCTGAAGAAAAAGTATGTGGGAAGGTTGGGGGCGTGCCCGAAGACCCTAGGGACTAAGTAAGCGTCAGGCATTCGGAGGGTGGGCGGAAGGTTGTCGAGCTTGCTCGGCCATTCCTCAAGCCCTCCATGGCGATGGGGGAGGCGCAGTCGACTCTGTGTGAACACTTGTCCGGTGTGGGAGGCGTCTGATTAGGCAGGGACGAGGTCTATTTCACACCCAAAACGGGTTGAAGACGGTACAGGACGATTAAAGTTCAGTTCCGGCTTACTGCACACACTCCTAATGATATGTAAAGCAAAAAAAAAAAGAAGAAAAAAAATGATAAAGGACAAGTTAATTAAAAACTCAAATTAAATTAATTAAATTCATTATGACGGATTGAGCGATGATGTCATTACTACCATCGCTCAAGGGGTCAGTCTCGCATGGAATCCTGCTGAAATAGAAACAATCATAACAAAAGAAATAATTAAAATAATAGCAGATACTATGGAAAGAAGAAAAGCATTAACAGACAAAATTAAAAATAAAACAGCAAAAACAAAAAAAAATCAAATATATAATGCAAAGGTGATTGCAAACCTTAATATAAAATGAATAGCAGATGTCTTTTATTTGCGGATGATCTCAAACTTTTGATGGAAATATTATTTTACGAAGACTGCTTAAAAATGCAATCTGACCTTGATGCTATAGCAGAATGGTCAGATAAAAACAAATTAGAATTTAATATAAAAAAATGCGTAACAATGACATATACCCGCTCTCAGAAGCCCGTAGTCTTTGATTACACCATTAAAGAGAAAAAATTATGCCGAGTCAATAGCTATAAAGATCTCGGTATCGTCTTTGATCCCAAACTAACATTCTCGGACCACATATCACGACTTACTACAGCATGCTACAAACTCCTGGGGTTTATCACCAGAACATGTAAACAATTTCACGACCCAGATGCAATGATAGCCATGTTTGATGGCGTCATACGAAGTAAGCTGGAGTATGCTAGTGGTGTGTGGACTTGGCACTAAACTAAGTATATTAATATGCTGGAACAAATCCAGAAAAAATTCCTCAGGTATGTCTATATGCGGATGCGTGGAACTTATCCAAGGTTCATGCACCATGTGGACTTACTTGAGGCAACAAATAGATTTAGCTTGGAAACTAGACGTCATGCAAATCTTGCAATACTTAGTTTTAACATAATCCATAACTATATTGATAGCCCGTTCCTCTTGGAATGCTATGGTTTATACGTGCCCGCAAACTTCAGCCGTAGTCGTCGACACGACTTATTCAAAATACCATATGGCAGAACAGATATTCTAGCACAACATAGCATGACAAGAGGAATGGTGCTATTGAATGAAATCTCAGAAGCACTAGATATATATAATTCTTCTTTAAATAGCCTAAAGTTTTTTTTGTATAATAATTATCTTTATAGGTGTTAAGATTTTCAAATTGAGAATTGTACAGTAATTGGATAATCTATCTGTTGTGCAATAAAAAAAAAATAAAAATAAAAAAAAAAGAAAATAAAAAAGAAATATAAAACAGATATCATATCGAAGGTAATATGAGAGCAGGAAAAGAATTAACCGAAGAAACCAGAAGCAGTCACACATGGCACCTGAAACTCTGAATGATTTTAATCTAATCAGCGACTCTAAGATCAGGCCATCTCTCTACCCAAACCTTTGTAAACTTCCTCAGGCACTCAAAGTTCACCTTATTCGAAACGAGATCGGCATTCCATACCGGTCTTGTGATGACGTTCAGACCTTCCAACATTTCCTCTCTTGCATCCGTCAAAATCTCACAATGCCACAGAATATGCTCGGCAGTCTGGTCAGTATTGCCACATGCGCAGTTTGGATGGGGGGACAGGGCGGGACTGTGAAGTCTCCCCCTGAATTCCCCATGCCCGGAGAGAAGTTGGGTCACATGGTGATCTAGGTTTAAATATGCCCCTTCCATTCTGAGTTTAACAGACGGGAAGAATGAGTAAGTCCATCTTCCCGAATTTGACCTGTCCCATCGCGCTTGCCATTCACTCAGCGTTTGTACATGCCCAGCCCATCTCAGCCTGAGGAGTCTCATGTGTGCAGAGATGCTAGGGGCCTAATATATCGTACAATTCTATATTGTGCCGGATACGCCACTGTTCGCCCTCTTTCACGGGTCCACATATTCTTCTCAGCACTTTTCTTTCAAAAGTATCCAGCATTTCAGCCATCTTTACCGTCAGTGTCAGCGCCTCACATCCATGTGCCAATACAGTTCTTACAATGGTTTTATATATGGTTATTTTGGTTTTTCTGTGGACACTACGTGACTTAAACACTGGCAGCAAAGAGAAGTATGTTTTGTTGGCTGCTGTGATTCTCCTTCTGATTTCTGCTGGATCCTCATTGTTCTCTGTCAGGCTGGAGCCCAGGTAGGTGAATTGATCGACCACTTCGTATGAGTAGTTGTCTTTAAATAGTGCACTACTTCTTCTTCTGTGTGAGGAGTTCCTGCTCTGTACCATCATTTTTGTTTTGTCAACATTAACTCGCAGTCCTACTTCCCGCGCCGCTGTTTCTAAAGGGTCGAAGACCTCCTTAATGGCTGAAATTGATCTTCCAACAATGTTGATGTTATCCGCATATCCGACAACTTGACTGCTCTTGAAACAAATATTGGAGCCAGTGTCTATTAGTGTTTTTCGTATTACATGTTCGAGCACAATGTTGAAGAGAGTGGGAGCCAGACTGTCCCCCATTTAAGTTCCTGTGATACTGTAAATTCTTCCGACAATTCTCCGTCTATTTTGACCTGACATCTTGAGTCTGACATTGTGGCTTTTATGAGCCTAACCAATTTAGGTGGAATCTGGAATTGTAGTAGTATATCATATAGACACTCCCGATCTATGCTATCATATGGTTGCTTGAAATCAATGAATAGTTGGTGTATGTCTATGTCAAATTCCCAGCACTTTGCCAAGATCTGTCTGACGGTGAACAGTTGGTCTGTTGTGGATCTACCGGTGCGGAAGCCTGCCTGATACTCTCCCAGTAGGTTTTCTGCATATTTATCAATTCTTTGTTTCAGTATCATGGTGTAGATTTTATATGCTGTGCATAGAAGTGATATGCCTCTATGATTTTCGCATTTCAATTGGTCACCTTTCTTGTGAATTGGGCATATTATGCTTATTTTCCATTCCTCTGGGATTTTTTCCAGTGTCCATATTTTAGTTATTAAATTGAGTAGCAGATTTCTCAGATGCTCATTTCCATATTTGAACAACTCTGCCGGGAGGTTGTTTTTCCCAGGTGATTTGTTGTTTTTAAGTTTCTTTAGTGCAGCATTTATTTCTTGCATTGTTGGTGGATTCGCTAATTCTTCATTACTTGATTCAGTGGGGATGTTGGTAGGGTGACTTCTCAGGTCGCTATTAGGGTTGAGAAGTTTATAGAAGTAGTTTTTCCACACTGTTTTTATTCGTTCCTTATTTTATTATTGGATAATTTGTATAGCGCCGCTTTTGTGAGATATCACCTCAGGGGCGCTTTACAGTTGATGCAGGTATTACAGAAAATATAAATATTACAAAAATAGAGTGAAGTTAAGTTAAGTAAAATGAAGTAAAGGAACAGGTGACACGAAGATAGAAGATGGAGACTCTGCAGCAAGAATCCCAGGTGGTGAAGAAACTGGTCCAGCTGCTGCAGCGAAAGAGTCCACCGCGTCCACCAACAGTGCCAGCACGAGGTTCGTCATCCGTCCAGGTATGTGTCTGTTGCTAATAAAGCGCTGACACACTATCCTCTCACAGATACCAGATCTTGGCAGCACCGCTGTGACGTTCTGCGAAGATAGAAGATGGAGACTCTGCAGCAAGAATCCTAAGTGGTGAAGGAACTGGACCAGCTGCTGCAGTAAGAGAGTCCACCGCGTCCAGCAGCAGCGTCCAGGTATGTATCTACTGCTAATAAAGCGCTGACACCTCACATAGACAAGAGATCCTGGCAGCACCGCTGTGACGTTTGGCAAGTCCATCATTTATCTCCACGTAATCCTGTTCCTGGTAATTGTTGAAGTGGTGCATTCTGTCCGCAATAAAAAGCGACGGTTGGGTAATAAATTACTCTGGGCTTTGTAAAAAACTTGCCAGTGTCAAAGCTTGCCCAGTTTCCGAGGATTTTGTTGAAAACATCTGGAGTGCATTTACCGGTCGCCGTTCGTTTCAAAAGTCCAATATTTTTGAGCAAATTTCAGTATATTCACTTTAAAACACTGCACTCAAATCACATATTATAAAGTTCTAATAATTATTAAGTTTATTTTTATTTAAGTTCAAATGTTGATTGATTGATTTTAAAAATAATTTCAAAGGAATGTTGCCTCATTTCCCTTGAAAATACTAAAAAAAACACAAAGCGGTTGGAGGAAGCATTAGGACGCGTCCTGCTGCCACGAAGGGCGCTACAATACATATTATTATGATCCATCAGCGTCTTTGCATAGTGTTGTATTCGGTTTGAAACCCTTTTTGAAGAAGTTTACTCCCCTATATGCTTCTCTAGGATTATTATTGACAAAGTCCTGTTCCATTTTTTGCAGTATATCATTCAAGAATTTTCTTTTCTTTCCCCGTATCAGCCTATTCGTTTATTTTCTCGCTTGTTCGTACGCATGTCTTTTGTTTCTTGTTGACGTTTCCAAGTACTTCTTTCTGAGTATATTCTTTTCAGCTATCTTTCTTTCACACTCTTCATCAAACCACGGGTTCCTGGGCTGCATGTTTCCGACACTTGATTCCACTGCTCTTAAAATTGCTTCTTTTATATCATTCCAATCTTTTTTGAGTGATTCTTGGGAGTTCTGCTCAGTGATCTGATCTGGTAGTCTATTTACAAGGGTGTTGTGATACTGCTCTTTGCCTTCTGGTGTTTTTAGAGCTTCCGTATTGATTTTTGGAATAGTTGGTGATTTTCGTGTCCTGTTGTTTGCAATTCGGCTCCTATAGGTCAGTACTGTATCCATTACTTGTATTTAGTTCTGGGCGAATCGAACTGACTTTATATGTAACTGACACTGTATGCATTACTTGCGTTTAGTTCTGGGTGAATCGAACTGGCTTTATTTGTAACCGACACTGTATTCATTACTTGTGTTTAGTTCTGGGCGAATCGAACTGACTCTATTTGTAACTTACACTGAGTTCATTACTTGTATTTCATTACAGAGCTTCCATTTTTGACGAGATCCTGCGTTTAAATAGCTTATATGTTCGATTGTTTGTTTAGAACAAGCTCATTCAAGACTATACTTAAAACAAATATGCCATACGTAAGCAAATGCGGTCAGTTGAAGAACGTGCTCGTTTTAAACATGTTCATGTATGAGTATTTGTGTCCCTGTTTTAAATTTTCGATACAACTCGCAAGTTCTGTCCTTAATGTACTCTAATTAAAAGAACACCTTAATAAGAGAAATTGTTTGCTTCGATCATGCTTTTTCGAGAGTATGCTTAAATCAAAAATGCTGTACACAAAAAAATGTGAACATACAATGTGTACAGAGCATTCTAGTTTTCAGCATGCTCAGAATTGAACTGTACTACGTGTGACGTCACGAGACAAAAAGCGAGACGAAAGCAAAGCTGATTTTACCTTCATCATAAAAAATAGGAGACAGACTCTTTCTTGTCATATGTCAGCTAGCGTCATCTTTTCGTTTCCTAGAAATGTTTATAATTGTATGCAGAAAAATATTTTTTCTTTCTTGACTTAATTAATAAATACTTTTTCAGGGAAACTACACTATTCACGGGTTCAATTTGAATACCTTAACCCACATGGTAACCGGAGAAAATTTTATGTACGAAATGGTTTTTAGCACTTTGGAAATATTTAGTGAGTATGGGACAATATTATGTCAGAAAAATATCTATGAGTCAAGGCCGATCAAACGAATTATAAAATCTTAATTACAAGTCAAAGATGGGTGACATTTTTAATCAGTATGTAAAAACGATGTAATTATTTCGCTTTCATTAAATAATATCTTGTCAGTTTTTCCAAGTAATGCGGAAATAAGTTTTCATCTAACTCGCTTGAATGTGTAATTAAAACTGCCTAATAAAATAAGTTTGAAAAAAAAACAAATCGTTTCTATTTCATTTAGTTTTTGTGATTCATAATATTATTGCTCTTTTATGCGAAACCAGACACACGTCTTCAAACAAACTGCTTTGGATAATGTTCGAAAGTCTGCTAATAATTATTTCGAAAATTTTAAATTTTGTTTACCGCTACCACTCAGTGACCAAACCAAAATTCGGTTTATTTGAATATTTGTAACAGATCAATACATTTTTTTTCTATTTTTCTATGTTCTTTAAAACACCCAATCGGGCGTAATAAAGGTTGGTTAATTATTAGTATTATTACAAACGTGCATTTCAACAAACTGTTCGTGTTTATTATTGGTATTATCTTAACAAATTTACTTTAACTACGTTATTATACTTATATAATACACTTGTTAAACTCCATTGTATAAGTTTTGATACATCATTATATCTCTTTTGGGATCAGGTGAGGAGACACAATGAAAGAGGTTGTGAAGGTCAGAGTGTTTTTATTTTTGAGTCAGAATGCAGCATGAGAGATGATTTCGGGACCGAATGGCGATGACACCGGATGCAGGAGGTAAAGTGGTCTAGTGCTGAACAAGGTAGCCGAAGATACGATGGACCTGTCGGCGGTTGAACGGGAGATGTAGGCCGGCGAGGATGCCGCGGGCCAATGCGCGGACCGGCGGGGTTGCCGCGGGGTCTAGGCGCGTGGATGTAGGGCTGGCCAGGGATGCTGAGGCCAGTGCGCTGTGATGATCCCATAGGAATCCATTGTTGAACCGTGCAGAGCCGGGTATAAGTATCGGCGGTCCGGTGCGCGGGGGAGGCGCGCAGGTTGTCACTCGCGAAACTGGTAAATTTTGGCTGACTGATGACTGACTGACTGCTCGCTGCGTCGGGCCTATTTATAAGGTCAAGCCGACGGTGGTAGAAGCTACGCGAGACCGCTGGTAAACTGACGATCTCACTAAATCTAGACGTTTCGGTGACGCTGGAATTAAGCCTAAGCAATTGCCTAGAACTTTCTGGCAAATGCACGTAATGTACCTAGTCAAACTTGCAATTGTATTGACGTAGGTATTTTGTTCAGCGGCAAGTACTCGTAGGCAGTAGGTAGGAACGTACGAACGTCGATCGCTCCGCATTGGAGTGTTTCCGCTATAATGCATTTGTATATGTAAGCGTTCTAGATAAATCTCGTAGCTCTCGATACATCTCTCATACTTGGTGTACCAAACTTGGTGTACCATACTTGGAATACCAAGTATGAAAGATATCATATTCATCGCTGTATTAATTTAGCTTTGTTCTTTAAAACACCCAATTGGGTATAATAAAGGTTGGTTAATTATTACAAACGTGCTTTACAACAAACTGTCCATGTTTATTATTTGTATTATGTTAACAAATTTACTTTAACTATGTTATTATACTTATATAATACCTACACTTATCAAACACCATTGTACAACTTTTGATATTTCATTATATATCTCATACTTGGTGCACCCTTCATCGCTGTACTAATTTAGCTTTGTACTGTAAAACACCCAATCTGTTGTAATAAATATTAAATATCAAATAGTAAGATATTCTCGAATAAAAAATCGAGTGATCGTTAATTACAACATTAATAACAATGCTCTTGGGGAGTTAACACCAATTCAAGACTAAGGCATCACTTTTCAATCAAATCTTTCTTTTGTTAACTACGTAACGAAACCAAAAGGGCTTACAAATATTAGGATCTATGGCTAGGTTAACTAGAAATTTCAACAATTGTGTATTAGCAGATAAAAACCCCTTAACGTCGTTTGCTGTTTTAAAACTTCAACTGTTCTTTTTTTAAATAACAGAGGGCCTCACATCCGTTTACAACAATCCTAAACTGTACATTTATTACGACAATATTATTTTCAGATATTTTGCCCTTGTTAGTCAACTTGAGTACACTTCTCCCGTCTGGAACCCACATTACAATATTCATGTACAAGCTATTGAAATAATACATAATAAATTTTTACGTTTTCTATTTTTTTAAATGGGTATTCCAGCAATTATGTTGAACTACATTGATTTCTCCAGAATATGACCTTGGCTCCTGTACTCAGTTTGAGGGCACTACACTAAGTTTGGATACCCTTTTTGAAAGCAAAACACATACAGTAAAACAACACAACACAAAGTTCCGGGGTGCCCTCAGGTAACACCAAAAACTAATACCAACTTGGGGAAGCAGGAGATGAAAGGTAAATTATTTAATTACAACGATATACATATTTCTAATAATATAATTATACACCTCATTCATCTGTTGATTTATAATTTTGATTTTATAACTTGTTTTAGCGGTTTAGACTCATATATATTTTTGTAACACAATACTGTACCGTTCAAGGTAAATATTTCCAAATTTGCAATGAAGGTTTCTTGAATAAAATAGTCTCCAATTATTAGGTGTATCGCCGTATTAAAATTGAACCCCTGAATAGTGTAGTTTCCCTAAAACAATAAATTTTACATATAAGTATAACTATTGTCAAAACAATTGAAAAAGGTTTCCGGGGCATGGTAATTTCGAGCCAGTGAGATTATAGCATCCTCAATTGGGGTAAGTTTTCAGGCTGAAGGTGGTGGAGAGGAGAATAAAATGTGGAAGGGGAAGGTAGGGAAGTTCCTGGCTGTTCACGTCTGTTCACTAAACACAGCTAAAGCTATTTCAAGCAACTTTTAAATACTGAATGGTGGTCTTACACCGGGCGATACTGAGAGTTTATTCCACTCTGGGACGTGCCGCAAATATAATGTATATTATTATTTCTCATCCTACTGTCAACCAGGAAGGTCGCGCGCAACTGTATAAAACTGCTGACGTTAAAAACCGATCTTGACACAAAATTACTCGGGCGTTTGCGCCTTGCGCATACGCGTCAGCGAATCATGGACATTGCCATCGAAAACATAAAAGCGGAAATTCAAAACATCACAACAGTGAAAGATTCAAAAGCTAAAACGAATCTAGAACAAAATGTCTACATACTAGAAGAAATTTGGAAATCTGAACGAATCAAACACCAAGAAGAGATAATTAAACTCCAAAAAAAAATCATCGAAAATCAAGATGAACTCACCAAAAAAATAGAAAATATTGTAGAAAGAAATAATAACCGAAAATCATATGCTCAAATTCTAAGTGACAACAATAAATCAGTGGATTCAAATACATTCAATGTTGAACCAAAATATGCCATCTTAATTACTTCAAAAAACACCTTGAAGGCCGAAGACATAAAAATAAAAGTTCAAAAAAATATCAACTTAACGAAACTAAAAGTCGGAGTTAATGGAGTAAGATCGCAGATCTAGATGTCCCCCTCTGACCCCCCACCATACGAAAGAAGAAGAATGGAGTAAAAAAGATTGGTGATCAAAAAATACTAATCTCATGCCCAAAAAAAGAAGATGCAGAAAAATTAACCATAGAAATTAACAAGGTAGTTGGTAAAGATGTATTGGCCGAAGAAATAAAAAAAAAAGAAACCATTTCTAATGTTGAAAAGACTCCAATGCCAATTGACGGAAGAAGAAATTATAGACGGAATCACACAACAAAATGAAGGAATAAACCAAGAAGATAGAAATGATATTAAACTTATCAAGGAAATAAAAAAACAAACACAATTAAGGAAAAGAAAACGACACCACTAACTACATAATCGAAACAACAGGAAAATTGAGAAAAACGCTAATAGACAAAAAAAAATAAACATAAAATTTCAAAGAATATATATCGAAGACTGTAACCCCATTACACAATGCTTTCACTGCCTGAAGTTTGGCCACACAGCGATAAGATGTCTCGCCAGGACGGAGCCCCCCATTTGCCCTCATTGCGCTAAGGAACACATACTATCCAAATGTGACAACAAAGAACAAGAACCAATCTGCAACAATTGCTGTATCCAAAACAAAAGGTATAATATGAAGTTTTCCATCGACCACACAGCCAATAGCACTTTATGTCTCTATCGGCAAAAAATGCTGCAAATCGCTAGAGAGCGCATCTACTACGAATAAATATGCTAAATTTCACTCATTTAAACTTAAAACTTTAAAATGGATGATTTTTTATGTAACGCTCTAGATAAAAAAAATGTCTATAGAAGAAAAATTATGTCAATCCATAAAAGATTTCAATTTAACCTGCCCTGAAAAAGGATTTAGTCTATTTCATGTAAACATTAGAAGCATAGAAAAAAACATAGAAGAATTAATAATATCATTAAAAGATTTAAATTACTCTCCGGGATGCATAGTGTTAACAGAAACGCATTCAGCCGGGGAATTGAATTATACTATTCCGGGGTATTCATATTATACAACAATAACAAAATTAAACAAAAACTCTGGTGTCGGAATATTCATATCCAACCAGTACAATGTACTCAATATTAAAGAGATTAACAGTGTTAGAAATGTTAACATTTTGAATATTGAATTTAAGGACATAAATAAACATTATAACTTTATTGCTATTTATCGTACGCATATGTCGATAATATCACAATTTATAGATGAATTAAAAAATGTTTTATTCAATTTTAGAAACAAAAATAATGTTATTGTTGGGGATATCAATTTAAATATCTTGGTGTATATATAGATCAATATTTTAAATGGAAAACACACATTTGTGAACTCGTCAAACGGATTAGGAAATGTATTTATATACTTATAAGACTTAGAAATATTCTTAGACTGGAAAACCTAAAAAGAGTGTACTATGCGATTGTTCAATCTTTATTACAATATGGTATTATTGGTTGGGGAGGAACATATAATAAAATTTTGAACCCACTTAAAGTAGTTCAAAGATTGGTAATCAAAGTAATTTTGAAAAAACCATCAAAATTTTCTACCGAAATTCTTTTTACAATTTTCAAAGTACCTACAGTAGACAAAATGTATCAAAAATATTCAATACTTCAAATTTACAAAGAAATGCAGTCAAATACTCATAACTTGCAATTCAAAACATGAGCAAGATACCAGAAAACTATTAAAATCCCAAAATTTAACACTAAGCTCATTCAAAATACCTATCTTTATCTAGGCATAATTTATTTTAATAACCTTCCATTAAATTTAAAAAATATCGAAAATATTCAGGAATTTCACCTTAAATTGAAAAATTACCTTAAACTATTATAAGTCCAAAATACGTTTACTACTTCTAGAAGTAATATTGTTTAAATCTTGTGTTGTTTCTTTATAATTATTTAGCTTAATACTAACATGTACATAATTGAACTAGAATTCCCTCACCAAACACAAGAGCATTGTCTCTTTATGGTGAGGAAAGGCTACTTTAATTTCTATTGTTTTATATCTTTTTATCCTGTATACTTATCTATGTAAAAATATATTTTTTCAAATATTAAATTAAAAAAAAATTTAAAAATTTAAAAAAAATTATTTTAGATGCCAAGTTGAAACAGTAATTATAAGAATTTCCCTCTATAAAAAAATCGCAAAGAATGCTCCGAAAATTATAAAACACATCTGGTTCCGTTTTTTGTTGATGTTGTTTTTGTTGATAGGTACAAAAAATCAGAGGGTTTCTTTAAATGCTATTATATCTATTTTAAATAATTGTGTTTTATCAAACATTTGCACAAGTCGCTTACGCCTATTAAACGTTGATATACATATAGGTACCGCGGTATGGCATTTATATAGTAGTCACACGCGCCTAGTAAATTCTATACACTTCACTCACTCAGGCCATAAGTAGGTAGGCTGGTGGCTTCACTATTATTCTATTCGGCGTCTTCCTAGTAGGTTCCAATGTGATGCGCGTTGCATGTATACTATTTATAGAATCTAGTAGTAGTTGCCGCCACAGATACTTGGTTCCAGGGACCAAGTTTTTTCAAGAAGACATAAATTAGTAGAAATAAAGCGACATTTCGCTGTACAAACCCCTTCATAGACATCCGACCTTAGGCATCAAATATTTTTTACCTTCTTAAATCTGCAATTACGATCCGGTTTAGTGAAATATGATACCATAGTATAGAATACCATGTCTTCGCAAGGTTTAAGAGATTCCTTCTGATAAATTGATATTATGGTTCCACCCCTCATAATCGAAAGGTCCAAAGCAATCTAAAATAAAATTGTAATATATAATATTGAATGTGGTTACTTCACAACATCACTAAAAGTACTATTCTAGTATGGATATAATAAATCGATGGATAGAATTCATTGAATGGGCCATGAACTATTAGATGATTTGGACACATTCAGAGCCAAATTAGTTCAGCACTTTTTACTTAATGTAAATAACGAGTAATCATCATTTTTGCGTATGCTTAAGTATTCACAATATCTTCATATTCAATAAATTGACGTGAGCCCGGGCGTCCATAAAATTCCTTGCAGTGCATAGAACAAACCAAAGGTAAACAGCCGTTACTAACAATGCAATGTCCAACAAACCTTATGTAATGTTATGCCTCGTGGCAGGCTACACAATCCTTTGTATTCTTCTTCAGTTCGACTGATTTTGACAACTTTTATATTTGAAGAAATATAATGTTCCTTGTCGACATGTCCCGAACCCTCGCATATACTTATACTTTTACTGGTTGCGTAGTATCGACCCTGAAAAAAGTTAATGATAAAAACGTTATAATTTACACTCATAAAAATTTTGTTGGAACAATTTTACAACGAATCGAACCCAAGATCTCTATCCTACCGGAACAAGATCTCTATCCTATCTAACCACTCGGCCATTGGGACCTAATTATTATGCCTCATTTTTGTCGATTTCCTATTTCAAATTCAGAATAAACAATATTATTATCTTACAACTGACTTTTCCCATATTTATGGCAGCTATCTTTTTGAATGATTACAAATTTCTAAAGAATTTTTTTGTTTGACCTAGATGGTGTCTAAATTAAGTCTGGATAAATATTTCATATTTTTATGTATATTGGATACTTATTGATTTTACATAAAGTATATATAAAATTTTCAATTTTTTATAATATTTTTTTTTTTTGCTTCCGATTTTGTTGTCCGGGTTAAATCTTCCCCATAGGAAAAACTAAACCCTTCCACTCACTTTTCCACAAATGATCAGCTAGTCAATCAATACTATGCAAGTGCATTATATAAGTAAAATAAATACAAAACAATACAAGAACAACAACACGTCAACTCACCAGAGATCAAATGGGAAAAAAAAATTCACCGACTCCAGATATTTTCATATCAGAGGGTTCGGCTCGGTAGAACTTCTAACAGGGCCTATAAATACTACTGATCCCTCAACATAAATATTTAAAAAATCTTTCGTTATCCTACATGTATTCAAAATGACCGGCTTTTCTTGAAAATGTGTTTGTTTGAATAAGTTCAAAAAAAATTTGTAACAAATGTGATGTTGTGTTTCCTTTTGTACACATTGCTGCAAAAAAAGGTCTTTTCGACGTGAAGTTTTCTGCTTTTCTTGTTATGGATATTCAACAACCATATAACATGGCAAATACAGATATCAATGAACTAAAATTATGGTTTGATGAAAACCTGTTGACTTTAAATTCTAAAAAAACTTATTATTGACCATTTTTCATTAAAAAACAAGAAACACCTAAAGAAATAAACATAATTATCCACTCTGCGAAAAACACAGAAAACCACAAATGCAATATGTTATGTACAAACATAGAAAGCAAGACCGATATTAAGTACCTAGGCATAACAATAGACCAGCGCTTAAAATGGTCCCCACATATAAATATTCTGAACAACAGAATAAGAAAACTAACATATATATTTAGATGTTTAAGAGATATTTTAAATGAAAAATTACTTAGAACCACATACTTCGCTTTCTGTCAATCAATTATACAAGACGGCATTATAGGCTGGGGCGGTACATATAAAAATCAAACACAAACAATTTACATATCACAAAAACTAATAATAAAAACCATATTGAAAAAACCCTATTCATATTCGTCCGAACTTTTATTCAAACAATTTAAGGTCAGAAAATTAAGTGCATTATACTTCTACCATGCAACATTACAAATTTATAAAAACAATATTCAAAATAAAATTGCACCCTTTAAAAATAACAGAAATCTTAGAAAAACGTCCATACTTCCTACTCCTAAATGTAAAAAAACAATAGGACAGTTCAACCATGAATATCTCGGAGTTAATTTTTTTAACTCATTACCAGAAAAAATTAGAAACATGAAAGCAAATATAAACGAATTCAAAAGCCACCTTAAAAAGTATTCCGAACAGTTGAACTGAATCATATCAAATATAAACCAATATAACAACACCCCCATACACACAAGCCCTGCTTATTTATGGGGGTACATCAAATACTTATATTATATAATTAATAACTGTACTATATTCAATATTATGTAATGTAATTCATGTATCTTTTTTTAATAATAAATATATATATATTCAAAACCATGGACAAATAAATAGGTATTTAGAAAGTATAATAATGGGGTCTTTCTTATTTTAAAATACTAAAATTCACTATATTTGCTAGAAAATTGCGAATTTAGCGTAACAATTCGCGCTATCGCAAACGGGTAATTTTTTTAGGTCCCACAAATATTATTACTAATATATTTATCATAAATTAATTATTATCGACTTACACATCGATTCGGAGAAAACCTACAAAAGGGATTTTCTTCGTGATTTTTTCCACCCAGGCTAAAATGGCACCAAAATGTTAAAAACACTAAATGTAAAACTTTACCATTTAACATCGCCATGGTTGTGCGTCTGTCGGCTATAATATGGTAAAAGTAGTAACTCATTACTTCATAAACAGTCGTAACAATTATTATTATCAGAGTAAATTTTTAGATTTAAATGTGAGAATTTATAATTGAAAATAGTTGATTTATGGTACAGTCAGCTGAAATTATTGCGAATCATTAAATTGAGTTAACAAAAGCTGAAAGCTAACTTTTCTCTTATTCCATGCCTAATTTACACGCTTTTTTACACTAGTTCCACATAAGAGCCCCTGAGGAAAATAATTTCCATCAGGGCCTATTTCATCTTTGTGGATGCTGTGTGGAGGGTCTTTTCAGGGAAAGATGGGAGAAGTAGTTCAGGGAATGAAGAGGGTATGAGGGGTGGGTAGGAATCTAGGGGTCGTATGAATACATCCCTTACACTGCGGTGCAAGGCAATGGGTCTAGATGGTTCTGCTGGAGAGGCCAAATGGTCTCCCTAAGAGATGCATCGGTCGCCAAGACCTAGGAACACTTCAACCCGGGCACCCCTACTAAGTCACCAAACGAAGCTAACCGCTTGGGGCAACCTGAGGCAGAGGTGTTGGTTATCCAATAAATGGTTGCCGGGGCGGCGGTACCCATATCCGCCTCTCAAATTGAAACGAATTTAACCGTGTTTAGTGACTAAATCTGAATACCAGGTACTTCTCAATATCTCCTCCCCCACTTCCCACTCTCTTCAGCCTCATAACATACCTCAATTGGGGATGTCATGGTCTCAACTCCTTAAAATATTATTATATAGACACTCTTATTGTTGCAGTCGGCCAAAGAAACATTGATGTATTGTATCTAGATGAGCCATGAAACGAAAAAATAGGTTCCGCACGTAGGTACACGTCTACGCTTCCATCGCTCTAACGCCGAACGACCGAAAATTACAAAATCCTGTAAGTATTCCAATAGTGGAACACGTTTTGACGAGATATTAATATGCAACGGCGCCTCTAATTATACAGGCTCTGTGCTAAGAAAGAACTAACGAAGAACGAACTATTTTTAAAATCCTAATAACCTTTCTATTTCTCTTCTTTTCCTGACTCCCTTCTGCCTCAAAACATACTCGGGGTAATCATACAAAACGGACCATCAACACTGCTCGCATTGACCACTAAGGCCTCTGACCTTTTTCAACGTACCTCTCTTAGGAATACAGATTCCACAGAAAATCTTTTATTCGTATTCCAGATTAAATAAAAGCAGATGAAATACTATTTCAGTATTACAAATCAACATATATATGCAATTACAAATTTTTTACAAGTTTTTAAAATCGCTTACGGATGGTTTTTTATCGTGTAAACTATAATTATTACTATACACAAAACCAAAAAAAACATATTTAATTAGACAACGGTATTTAAACCTTGACAAAAAAATACTATAATGACAGAAAATCAGCTTTGAAATTTGATGAATTGTTCAAATTCTGTGAAACCCATCTTTAACGTTATTTCATAGAATTTTTCGGGATTGTTTATGGTATTTTTTAAATGCAAATTGAAAACGCGGTATTCTCTATTTCTAACACTGTTTAAATCATAACACTCACCGTAATACAAAATGAGATAGCGTTATAACCTTACCGAAAATGTTAACATTTAAAAATACTAAGATAAATAGATCATTAGATCGTTTGAACATTAGATTATTAGATCATAAGATCATTAGATTAAATCCTGTATCTAAATTTCGCTAATAAACAATTAGTTAATGTTAATTAAGTTTTAAGTGACCTACCAGGTAAGTATTGTACTGTATATTATCTCCATATATAGTTAGTAATAACATAGATCATTGTAGAAATGTATTATAATTTGTACAGTGCCCTAGAGGTGATTTTGCACAAAAACGGCGCTTTACAAATCATCCTAATATTATTATTATTATTATTTGTAGATCGTTAGATCGTTATACCGTTAGATCATTATATCATTAGATCATTAAATCATTAGATCATCAATCATTAGATCATTAGATCATTTCCAAATGTTCAAAAATTTACTGCTAGTAAGCCTATCAATCCACCATTCTAACTAACGAACATCTGCCATTTTCCCGCTAGGGGTAGACAGAGAGGATGCATCGCCACACTACTATTTTGTCTCGGTATACAAACTGTGTTTGGTTCACATTCATGCATCGTCTAATGCAGTGTTCCGCAAAGTGTGCTCCGCGGCACACTGGTGTGCCGTGGCCATTTGTAAGTGTGCCGCGAGTCCCGCGTCACTTCTCACAAAGTGCTCTGTAAATCGGTCTTTACTTTTCTGTGCGGCGCGGCGGCCGGAGGTGGCGTGGGTGGGACTCGATCGCTGCGAAGTGGCCGTGTGCTACGCTACATTATCACGTGTGCTACACTACATAAGTGGTGTGCTATTGCTAAATTATCACGTGATTGCGCACGAGCTATCGGGGTGCATGCGCGTGACAACATTACATTAAAAAAGATTTCAACATAAAATTTAAAAAAGAAGAATGGGTAGCAAAACTTGCATATCTGGCGGACATATTCGCTCAATTAAATGAGCTGAACAAAAAAATGCAAGGAAGAAATTGTAACATTTTAACGTCTTCGGACAAGATTGAAAGCTTTCGCGCTAAGTTGGTGCTATAGATCAGCCACGCTACCAATGGTAGTAACGAAATGTTTCCAAATGTCATGGCTGCCGATTCAGAAAAAAAAGTGCAGGCTTTGATAGTGAAACACTTGGAGCTGTTAGCAGAAAAAATGAACTCATATTTTCCTAAGTGTGACCTGCAACCTATGGACTGGGTAAGAAATCCATTTTCGGAAAGCATTTCCCTTGGACATTTACCAATAAACGAGCAGGAAGAATTCATGGAGCTTAAAACTGATCGGACACTAAAATTAAAATTTTCTGAAACAGAGTTAGCACATTTTTGGCTCCACGTAAAAAATGAGTATCCACTGCTGTCAAAGCGAGCTATTGCAATTCTATTACCATTTGCCACGACCTATTTATGCGAATTGGGGTTTTCAACTCTCACAACGATATAGTCAAAAAAAGAGAACGCCTGAGGACGATCGACGAAGAGATGCGAGTAGCGTTATCAACGATTGTTCCAAATTTTGATCGTCTGAGTTCAGTTAAACAGGCTCACATTTCGCATTAAACATCTTTTCATGTTATATTGATTTTAATAATAAATATTAATAAAATATTGTTTTTGGTAAATTTTGGTTCGGAGTGGCCACGCTTATTACGAATAATTTTTAGAAAAAAACTTTAGATATGCCGTAATTACTATAAAAGGAAACTTTTTGGCTTGGTGGCGTGTGATAAATATCAATCATAATTACACAAACCCAGCTAGACAAACCCTGCTTTGCCAAACAAAGCATTCAAAACCTGGGATGTTTTTTTAAAATTATGATGACATGCAGCTTTCGTAGTTTAACCTGAAAGTTCGCCGTTATTCGTAATAAGCCTAGCCAATCCTATCCAAAATTTACCTTGTTTTTTTTTCTTTGGTGTACCGTTGAAATTTCTTGATTAGTTAAGTGTACCGTGAACATAAAAAGTTTGCGGAACACTGGTCTAATGCATTCTCTTCTGTTGTTCTGGCTCTTCGATTCACTCGATCGTGCCATTATTCATATTTTCTTCTTGCACTCTTTTCTTCGTTCATCCATTCTACTTGGCCAAACCTCCTAAGCGTTTCTCTCATATTTGTTTATTTATTCTTGTTCTCTATAGAACGGTTATGCATCAATATATTACGGAGAAGATTACAAATTTGTAGTACACGTAAGTATAAAAGATCATGGAAGCAGTTTTACTATTTTGTGAAATTCGTCAAAAGATGTTTGCTTAACTACGTAAGTGACGTTAAAAATGTCGAAGGTCAATGCAGATCGAGAGTCACACTGTTGATGGTGGGTTCTGATGGGGAGAAGTCCTCGCTTTCGGAGTATTGAAAAGTGCATGGGATCTCCCACGGGTTTACTTGTTAGGGACATATAAGTTAACCTCTTTGAATGAAAGTGGAGGTAATTATTTATTAAAAGTATACAATACAGAATATAGTATATTATATAAAGCATCGTACTCCCAGGAGTTAATAAACTCATTGCGGGAGGAGTTAATAAGTTAATCTTAAACATAACGCTTACATCAGCCATTCATTCTTTCAGAATCTCCACGTGCACGGGTTTACGGGAGAGATCTTATTTCTACCGCATTCAGTCTACTTTCGTTTTCTACGTTTTTGGCTGTCAGGTAGGTTTTTGACCTGTCTCTGTTGGTGCTCAAACTTCAATGAATCAGACTGTACTGTCAATATTGTCTCTCATTCCATCCGTCATACTTAAAACTGTCCAACCATGATAATATTCCAGATTGTAATGGCTCCGATTTATTCGCATGGGAAATACATAACTTATATAATGAGTGGGCCATATATTATAAATTTTATTTTCGAAATGACCAGATCAATTTTAATGGTTTGCTTATGTTCCATGCTGTCTATTAGTAATTAGTTCATGCCTAGTAACATAAATAAATTTGCATTAAACCTTTTATATCCTATCAAGCCTTATCTAAAATTGCCTCCCCTCCATTCAACATCTCATCTCTCCTAAGTCTGAATTCGACTCCAATTTTCCATAAATTTTTTAAATTGACAATTTAAAAAAAAATAATATATAAATTAAAGACCTGGCAACAAGTGTAAATCTAAGACACAAAATTCACACATGGATAGTCAACAAAGGCATAACATCTACAATATTATAAATTATAACATGCTCCACGCCTGTATTTTTCTCTTTTGTTCTCATTCATTTTTTTGTATTTTTATTTCTTTCATATGTTTTTTTTTTTATTTATCTATATAATTATTCATCTTTTTTCATTTATGTTTTTTTATATATCCTTTTATTTACATATCTGATTCTATGTAAATTCTCACTAACTAAATTTAGATTAAACTCCCGCCACCTCGGAACAGGCTCAGGCTAGTGAGGTGGATTTTACAAAAAAAAAATGTATGTTATTTTATTGGTTAATAAATAATTTTAAAAATTTAAAAAATCACCTTCCCTTTCTCCTTAATTTGGAATGATGGCCTAAAACATTTAAAAAAAACTAGGTCTCATTAGCTCAATTGTTAATATCAAGTGACCCACCAGGTAAGTAAGCATGGTACAGTATATTATCTGCCTGCACAAAATTTATTTATTTATTTAAGTCTATTCTTGAATACACATTTTACAAATGATTACAGTGGTTTATATTGTAGTACAGAGAAAATAGTACAGAAAAAATGTATAAAAAATAAAGAACATAGGTTGATATAGGTAAAACTGTGTGTGGGTGATATTGTATGTTACGTGAACACCTCACTAGGAGAACCTGTGCTGAGGTGTTAACGTGTTTGTGATTAATTGTGACAGGTATTTATGTGTTGTAGTAGAAAGTTATTTATTTATTTTATTTTTTTCACAGACATATATTGAAACATGAAAACACACATTTATATATGCGTGTATATATTTTTGGATAATTCTTGAAGAACGTGTATAATATTTAATTTTACTTATCATATTTTGGTTATGTTTGGTTTGGAATTATAATCTTTTGAATAAAGTGAATATCTTGATTTTTTATCCAGGCTGCGATATGTTTTTGAGAAAGTTTGTAGATGTATTTGTAGTCATTAGTTGTTTCAAAGTAATGGTCATACTGTTAAAAAGTTTGGTTGCGTAGTATTGAAAGTGTCTTTGTCCGTGTGTGGTGTGTGTTATCGGAATGTTCAGTGTTTTATTTGTTGATGACCTGGTTTTTATTATGGCTTTTGGTTGATTTGTAATATGAAGATTATTATGAGATTAATATGAAGATTATTACTATAAAATATTAATAAATAAGAATAATAACGTATGTATATTTGTAGAAATGTATTTTATTATACAGCGCCTTTGAGGTGATTTTGCACAAAAACGGCGCTTTACAATTAGTGTTATACCGGTAAGACAAATGCCCAGTCTATCTAGACGAATATCGACCCTAACTGAAACAAATTAGGGAAAAGCTGAATTTTTGCAGGTTAATAGTACTTACACCAGGGGGTAAAATGTCCCCCCCCCCCCGCTGCTTCCTTCCCTGTGCCACCCAAAAATATTAAAATTGAAGGTTCTACTAAATTATTCTACTGATTATTGTATCCTCAATCGTCTCAAGATGAACACTTCTATGTCATGTAATTACCTTCACTAGAAATAAAAATAAATTTGACCATAATTATCATATAGCTGGCCAACTACTCAGAAAAGTTACACAAATTCGTGATCTAGGTGTTATACTTGACAGTAAACTTACATTTGAGGCTCATATTGATATGATTGTTTAGAAAGCCCTTAGAATGCTAGGATTCTTATTCCGTATTGGAAAAGAATTTAATAATATCATAAACACTTAAAATATTGTATTTTTCTTATGTTCGCGGTCATCTTGAATTCACTTCTCCCATATAGAATCCTCAATATAATATTTACATAAATCGCATAGAAGCCATCTAAAGAAAATTTGTCCATCATTTAAATTTCAAATTCAATTCAAACCTTATGGTATGGACGTAAACAGATCGATGGACCTTTATGGACTTAAGGCATTAAAAACTAGAAGAGACTCCGCAGATATAATATAGGTATCTCCATAAAATTATCAATGGCTTTATTGATTGTTCTCCCCTTCTGTCTGAAATTAATTTTAGAGTCCCGAGCGTTAGAACTAGAGAAAAATCACTTTTTCATCTCCATAATTGTTCTACTAATATCAGACAAAATGCGTTTATATTCAGAGCCTGTAGTATATTTAGTAAGAATTTTAATGATATGGACATATTCACATGTAATTTAAGAACCTTTAAAAGATATATAATAACGAACATTAAATAATTTTAAATATTCTACTGGAAGTTATCATGTTGTTGCTTTGAATCCTTTCCAGTTACTTACCTTCCAATTTATACTCATGTGTTCAATTTAGTTGTAGGTATACATTTATTATATTGTTATTATTGCTATTGTGTAGTGCTTTTATTGATTGCTGCTGTGTTGAAATTTTACAATACATTATGTTTTGAATTTTAGCTGGTTATTAGTATAACAGTTAGCTTTAAATTTTTGAAATTTAGCTGGTTATTAGTATATCAGTTAACTTTAAATTTGTATTTATTTTTATTCTTACATCTTCTATTATTTTTTATTTATTATTTACAATATTGTATTCTTTGTAAATCTCTCAGGCCACGGGTACAGAACCCTTAGTTTTTTTAAATATTTTTTATTATTATTTTAATTTAAAGTGAATATCTGTTGTTGGATTTTATCTTTATTATTTAGCTTATTCTTGTATATCTAAATAATCTGTTGATTTTCCCAAAAAAAAATAAAATTCTATTCTTTATGTACTCATATTATATCCTGTACCCACTTTATATATATATACATATATATTAAATTAAAAAAATAAAAAAATAAAGCCATCTCCTAAACGGAAACATATCTCAGAAAATTATTTACAGCTATTAACTTCTTATAAAATTTGCTTAAAGTAATGCGAAATAACACTTTTTTCTATCCGTAATAGTTTAGCAAATAATAATGAGTTTTTTGTTGAAAAAATATATTTTACCTGAAAATGCTTCCAATAAAATATTTGCCAAATTTGATTAGCTTTCAAGTGATGTATAACATTGATTAATTTTGATCTCCTTACTCATCCAAAATAGTGGGTAGGCTCTACGGTTCTGAACTCGACGCAACACCGCAGGGGTGAGCGACCCATTGCAATTTGTAGATCGAAAAAAAAAAAAAAATTTTTATATTAACTCCACACAGGAGGCCCTGAAATAAAATAATTTCCCTCAGGGCCTATGTCATCTTTGGGTAAGCTGTGTGGAGGGTCTTTTGTGGAGAGGAAGGAGTGAACATGGGTCTTGAAGAGTCCCATGTTGTAGGAGGGAGGAAACACAGAGGCCGGCAGTTCGTTCCACAGCCGAGCTGTTGAACTTAAGAACGAATTGTAGAAGCGACCCGTTCTTATGTGACAAATTTCAACCGTGTACAAATGTTGGGCGCGCGTTTGGCGTGTATCCCGACTACTCACCGGTGCCGAAGGGATCAATGACGCTAGTTCCTCAGAGCATCTTCCATTGTAATACCGATAGAACAAGGACAGCATACCTACCTGACGCCTGTGCTCTAAAGATTGCAGTCCGTTTGTTAAGATTGGGGAATCTATCAAACGGACCGCCCGTTTTTGCACAGAGTCAAGGGTTTTTTTCAGGTATTTAGGGGCTCCGGACCAGAGATGGCTGCCAAATTCGACAGTAGGGCGCACTTGCGATTTGTACAGGGTCAGCAGTTGTGTACTATTAAAGTATCTGCGGGCCCTGTACAGTACGCCCAGCTTCTGAGAGGCCAACTTTACTCTGGCTTCGATGCAGCCCCCGTACCTGAGCTGGTCACTTATAGTTACACCAAGCATATCAATGGAAGACCTATTCGGAAGATTGCTTCCGTTGAAGGAGACTAAATTATCATTTGGATCCCTTTTAGACGTAATCAGACAGGATTGGGTCTTTGAAACATTAAATTCGACGAGAATATTTTTATCCCAGGAGGAAATACTCTCGATATAACCGTCCATTCTCTGCTTCAAAGCCCTCCGAGCCGTTGGAGTTTGTGTGCCCTTTAGGGGCTTGTCAAACGAAAAGCTATCATGAACTGTACTGTCATCCGCGTAACAATGAATTCGTGCACATGTCAAAAGGTCATTGATGTGCAACAAAAACAAAGTCGGAGACAGAACCGATCCCTGTGGGACGCCAGCATTTATGGAGTGCAAGGAAGAGGTGAAACCGTCAGCAACCGCCTGAATCGACCTATCCCTTAAAAAGTCAGCAATCCACGTACACAGGGATGCGGGAAGTCCGTAAGAAGGCAATTTGTTGACAAGTCCTCGGTGCCAGACCCGGTCAAAGGCCTTGGATATGTCTAGTGCGACCGTTTGGGTCTCACCGTGACGTTCCAGGCACCGCCCCCAAACATGCGTCACATACGCGAGAAGATCACCGCACGAGCGGTTCCGCCGGAATCCGTATTGACGGTCGTTGATAATTTTGTTCTTCTCGAGGTATGTGAGCAGTTTGTCGTTGTTCACACGTTCCATCACTTTGGACAGAACTGATGTGATCGCTATGGGGCGGTAGTTGGCCGGGTTGGAGCGGTCACCTTTCTTGGGAATAGGGTGAATGACCGTTTTTTTCCAACCAGAGGGCACAGTGCCACACTTCAGGGACATTTTGAAGAGCTTTGTCAAAACTGGAACTATTTCCGCAGCACACCTCTGCAATACCAGGGCAGGTATTCCATCAGGTCCACTAGCTTTGTTAACATCGAGCCCCCGTATGACGTGGAGTACATCCAGATGCCGGATCCTCAGCTTTTTCATATAGAAGCCGCAGTGAGGAACCGACGGCGGAACAGCACCTCCGTCGTCGAGGGTCGAGTTTTCCGCAAACATTTTCCCTAATAGGTTAGCCTTTTCGGTGGCGGTGTTTGCTAGTGAGCCGTCAGGTCTGGTAAGAGGTGGCAAACTGGGTTTGCAAAAATTCCGACCTATTGAGCCCGCAAGCGACCAGAATGCTCTGCTGCCATGCGGGCAGGCAGCCAGCTTTTTGCTGATCTGCAGGTCGTGTTCGAATTTTGACCTATTAATGATTCTCTTGCATTCCTTTGCCGATTTGTTGTATGCTGATCTGCTTTCGGGCGTTCGAGATGTGTTGTAGGCTCGGTAAGCCGCGTTTTTTCGTCGAACTGCTTCGGAGCATTGTCGACTGAACCACGGCTTTGAGCCCACACCAGTTTATTTAGTAGTCGATTGTATGAAGCCATCTATCGCCGATTTGATGACTTCACCAATCTCCTGGGCACATCTTGAAGGGTCCGAAGTCCGAAAACAAACAGCTGACCACGGAAAAGCGTTGAAATGGGCCCGCATACCGAACCAATCTGCTGACCTATAGTGCCACACTTTTCTCCTCAGCCTCTCATTGGTTGGTCTGAGGTTAACGGGGATTGATGTCGTCACTAGGCAGTGGTCGGATGATCCCTGAGGCGGTGTGACGTCAATATTTTAACCGTGTGGCACAGTAGTTAAGAATAGGTCTAACAGATTGGAGCGGTGAGTCTAGACATCAGGAACCCTTGTAGGCTCCTGAACCAGTTGCTCTAATCCGTAGCAAATGGCAAAGGATTCCGCCTGTCGGCCAGCCGAGTCCGTTGGGCCTGAGAACTTCAACCATGGTTCGTTATGAACATTGAAGTCACTCAGAACAATAAACTCGGCCGAAGGGTAGCGGGGCAAGAGATCATCAATAGTATCGCTCAAATGTTTGAAGAGTTCGGAAGTGTCTGATTCGCTATGGTTCGGTGAGCGGTATAAACATGCGTAGAATCTTGCCGTACTGGCAAGATTGACGCGCACCCACATTACGTCGAATCTGGAGTTTTCCCGACTCAATAGTCGTACACAGTTGACGTCAGCTCGACTATAGAGGCAGACTCCTCCCTTGAGTCGGAACTTGCTTGCAAGGGTAAAGCCCGGGCAGTCCAGATAGGAGGAGTCTGGCGGCTCGGCTATCTGAGTTTCGGATCGGAAAAGAAGGTTGGGACGTTGGGACAAAAGATGGTGATGAACAGAGTTTAAATTTGTGTGCAGGCCGCGAATGTTGGCAAAATTTACCAACAGTTTTGGCCCGCACCGGGGACGCCTGCTACTCGCCGCTGTATTGATGTTAAATTTATTTTGTATGTTCATGATTTTAAGTTTGTTTGTTTTTTTTTTTTTGTACGTGTATGAGGTGAAAGGAAGGTCTGGAAAGGAAAGGTATGAGGGGTGGGTAGGAATCTGGGGTTCAGGCTGTCCAGGAGTGATGAGCGTTTGGTTCCAGCCCACCCACTGCGGTGCTAGGCGATAGGCTGGGAGAGTCCGGCTGGAGAGGGCATCTAATACGCCCCAAACGCTGCTGCTGGGTCCCCTCCGGTCACGAACCGGCACAACAGCAGTGGCGGGGTTTTTTCACTCGCTGATGGGGCAGCCCACCCTTAGTCGTGAGCCTGAGGGTCGGGCCCCTGTGCTATCGAGCGGCCCGGACAGCGGTAACCGGTTGTAAAGGGTCTCCCTCAACCAGCATCTCCCAACCGGCCCGCCACGCAGAAGGTTGGCCGACGCACCCGCCACCAAGACCCGGGCAAACCTTAACCCATGAACCCGGTCACCCCTGCTAAGTCACCAAACGTAGCGAACCACTTGGGGTGACCTGTGGCAGAGGTGTTGGTCATCCAATAAATGGTTCCCAGGGCGGCGGTGCCGATTCCCGCCTACCAAATAATAATAGTAATATAAATAGTCAGTATGTTTTCCTGTGACTAACGGTTTTTTGTGCGTAATGAGATATTTGAGTGTTTTGCACATTTAACCACCTTCAACAGATAACATCATTGGAAAACTATAATAAGATTGCATAACTATGAAAATTAATGTCTGAGGAAGACTTTTATGTAAAAAAAACTCAAAAAAATGTTGTTACAGTCGATAATCAATGCTAGTATTGAAAGACATGAAAATATGTTAAAATAACCAGTTCGGATAGCGTAATTCGCCAATATTATTATTATATACATATACAGGGTGTATCGGCACGTACCCGACAAACTTTAACCAGCTATTCCTTAGCACATTTGGAGTAAAAAATGTTATGGGCACTTTGCTGTCCGGTAACATTTTTTTTAAATAAAAAAATCATATTTCACCACATGCCAACAATGCTTTATCCTTTGTCAAAGTTTGAAAACCCATCTGGCAATATTTTGTTCGAGTTTCGTTGAATAATGTACGTACGTACCTACATTGGCGCGCTTTTTCAATCACAATGAAATGGCATGGCACCATTCGTCTCATTTTTAACTATTATTATTTAGTGTGTAAGAAAGAGCGAGGACGCTTTTTGACACACTTGCTAATAACAGCTGTTGAACACGAGAAACAATGACAGTGACGGAGTGTCGATTTTTTTGAAAAAATGTTACCATACAGCAAAGTACCCAAAACATTTTTACTCCAAATGTGCTGAGGAATAGCAGGTTAAAGTTTGTCGGGTACGTGCCGATACACCCGGTTTATTATTTCTACCTCGTCAACCAGCCATTTAGAGTTAGACAGTTAGAAAATAAATTAAATTTTATTGAAGACTGTTATTTGCTACAAAACAATGTTTTTTTTTGCATTGATTGACAAATTCTATTAAGTAATAAAAACTGTTTTTAAAAATAGGTGCTGTGCACACATCGGTCACCAAAAAACCCCTTTCGCTGGGCACGTCGTTTACGCGCCGCGCCGTGCCGCGTATGGATTAAGGCGACGCCATACGTAGTAATGCAAAATCATGTGTTTTTGGCTTCAAAATTTGGTCGCCTAGAAATGTTTCAGATGCTTTAATTAAATACTGCAGGTAGAATACATCTTGACCTTTGAAATAATCGAGTAATTTTTAGATAATTCTTTTTATAAGCCCAGAAAAAAATTATGTAAAGACCTGTGAAAACTGCTTTAAAGTTCAAAATCTCCCACTTACGAACCCATTTTCGGTTATGATTTTATTCTATAATGTGGAAAATTAAGTTATTTATAAAATGATCGAAAAAAAATTAAATATTTATGCCTGAACATCCACAAAATAAAATGAAATGCAATTTTTGGCCATGTTTTTTTCTTGCATAAATCAAAAGAGGCGGATGGTGTTAAGCGGGAATTTAAACCTTATCGCCATCTACGTAAGGGTTGTTATTGATAGCGGCTCAATTTAAAATACTACACGACGTAGTGGGATATATAATGGCTTTAGTAGAAGCCTATAATGTAAATGTTGTAGGGGGCAAGCAAGCGGGGGAGGAGTGGGGACTTTTGTAAAAATACTCTCTGGGGTAGGTACTATTTACCTGCAAAAATACGCTTTCCTCTATTTTTTCCCGTTCAATGCGTTCATTGACTGAACTAAAAGGATCTTGGTTCAATTTCCAGTTGCGACCGTTACCTTTTTATTCTTCTTTTTCGTATTTCAATGAGATTTACTTCTTCTTCGATGAACAATGAATTATATAATCAAACATTTTTCCAGCTAAGCATAAAAAAAATTAGGATTATGATCTGAATTTTTGAAAAGTTGATTACTTCTATCAAGGCCTAATGACTCCTAATTTATGGTAAAATAAATCCATAGTGTAATAAAATAAACTAATGTTTGCTAGTGATCATTATGATTGTAATATTTATGTACCAATTAGTTTAAAAAAAAATGAAATATTTACATATTAGCTGTAAAATATTGGCAACCTTTTGCTGAAAATGACGTCATTTTCAAGGAGACATTTATATGAGGAATCTACATACTATTAATTCCTGTAATCATCCTTGTTTTAACAGCAATCCGCTGTCCGAAATCCTCCGAAAAACATTTTTTTTACAGTTTATCTCTGGAAGTAAGAATACTTAGTATAACCCACTTATTCCATCTTGTAATTTAGTAAAAAAATATGAATTATTATTTTCTTGATAAATTAATGTTTTTAAGACAAGATTTTATTTATGCATAGCACAAAGGATAACAATTATTTTTATAAGCAATAATTGTTCGCCTGAAACACTCATCCACATTGAAAAAAAATCCTCTGATAAAAAATACATGACAAAAATACATGTCCCGTTGGCGTCATGTATTTTTTATCAGGAGATTTTTTCAATGTGGATGAGTGTTTCAGGCGAACAATTATTGCTTATAAAAATTAAAAAAAATATAATTGTCTAATTGGACAGAGTACAGATCCAAATGTATTAAATGTATTAAAATGTATAAATGTCCCAGTGGTCAAAGTATTATCAAAAACGTGCAAAACCTGCTGTCAAAATTTTGTATTTTTTAGTTTAACTGGAAAAGTTGTAATGGATAAATCCTGAAATGGAATAATTTCATATGGACAAATGTCCAAATAGACAAAATATAACCAAAAGCCAGCAAAAACTACTTTCAAAAATTTATATTTTTGAATAACTGGACAAAGTCTTAATGGATAAATACTGAAACGGACAAATCTCACATGGATAAACTTCGAAATGGACAAAATATTACCGTATAAAATTTATAAAAAACTGCCGTAAATTTAATCTTATTTGTCGAATAGGAAAAGTCCAAGTGGAGAAATATCGAAGTTTTTTTTCAATGTTTCTGGCTTTGATGTTCTGGCCATCGTTTCAAATTACGGAAAGAGGGAAGTAGAATTTATTAATTTTGTTTAAATGGGAAAATTTCAAAATTATATTGAAAATTTGAGTCAAATTCAGACTTAGATGAGATGTTAAATGGAGGGGAAACAATTTTAGATAAGGCTTGATAGAAGAGAGGATATTTGTTTAGAGAGGGACAGCCAAAAAATATATGATCTGAAGTTCCCACTTCTAGACCACAGAATGTACAATCTGAGGAGTCAAGCACGTGAATTTTAAAAAGTTGAGAAGGAACGGAACAATATCCAATCCTCGACTTTTTTGGGGAATTGTTGAAAGCACATTTTTGATGGGATAGTCCATTTAGGCATAGCAGGCTCCCTTGGATTGAAGCAATGTACCAATACTGTGACCAAACATTGCGGGATCGATCTTTGTGGATGAAAAAAATGTCAGATAGAGGAATGTGGTTGGATGCTCCTTGTTTTGCCAATTGATAAATATTCAAATGGATAAACATGTTTAAACTGTCAATAATATATGTTCAATATCATTATTTCATCTAAATGGCCCAACTCTTTTTTTTTAGTGATGGCTCCAAATCTTCAAACTTTTCTAACTGTGGTATAGTTATTAACGTTTACCACAATAATTAATGAAAGAATATTTTATTCAATTTCAAACCAAGTTTCAATTTTTCAGCCGAGTGCATTGCGATAATTGAATCTCTCCAATATATAATCAAAAATAATTTTGAAGATTCTCTTGTTCTCTCTGACTCTCTCAGTTCCCTCCAAAAACTTAAATCCAGTCCGCTTCTTTATCCTGATGATCACTGTGCATCCCTCGTGCAAAGCTTAGATCTGGAAAAACTGTAACTCTGATTTGGATTCCTGCACATGTTGACATCATGAGTAACGATATATAAGAAGCCTTCCATGCCTCAATACAAAGGACTATCCCATCAAAACTGTGCTTTCGAAAATTCGCCCATTTTTCCAAAAAAATAAATTTCGTTCCTTCTCACCCTTTTAAAATTCACGTGCTTGACCCCCTTTGGTTGTCCCTCTCTAAACATATATCGTCTCTTCTGTAAAGCCTTATCTAAAATTGCCTCCCCTCCATTCAACATCTCATCTCTTCTCTTTAATATAATTTTGAAATTTATCCATTTTAATAATATGATTATATAAATTCACCTTCTGTCTACCCATAATTTAAATTGATGGACTAGAACACCCTTGAAGGGTGAAAACCAGAAATTATATAATCCCTCAATTGAAATTTAAAAAAAAATAACATAAAATGTATGGGATGTAAGAAATTTTGGTTTTGATTTATTTAATAAAAGAAAATTTGAAAATTACTTTTCTGGATGCGATTTCTACTGTTCACAGAAATTCTAGTTTATTTACTATTTAAGACAAAAATAAACTGTGAGCAAGGTTGGCGACACTTTTCATTGCGAAATGATAACATTTTTGCCAAGGAATTATTGCCCCATTCAAATTGCCCCATTAGAGTTACAATTATACTAATAACTTTACTCATATGGATCGTGCTATTTTTTATGTTGATTTGCAAAAAGTTTCATTTCATTTCTGTATTGTTTTCATACGAGACCAAAATCACTCAATCCCACCACGTAGCGACAGAGATAACCATGTTTTTGTCAAAATGTTCAGTTTTAATGTTGTACGCTTCGTTCATAATATTACATGGAGTTATGTGCCTTGAGAAGATTGCAGAACAAAACCGAACCTATATTCACTTTAACCAATATTCTCCGAACAGATTCGTAAGAAAAAAAACTTGACAAAACAATGAACCAATTTCAAATTGGGAGGCGGGTATGGTTTCCGCCGCCCTTGGAACCATTTATTGGATAGCCAAAACCTTTGCCATAGGTCACCCCAATTAGTGCCCGGGTTCACGGGGCGAGGTTTATCCAGGTCTTGGCGGCAGATGCATCTGTCCACCAATTGCGTGGCATGCCAGATCGAGAGAGACTGGTTGAGGAAGACCTTTCGACCTCTCCAAGAGGAATCTCTCGGAACAACGCGTTACACGGCAGTGGGGGGGATGGATTCATACGTCTGTCACTCCTTGACTCACTGACTCCCAGATTCCATACCTTTTTTCTTCCCATCCCTTCTTTCCCAAATAGACCCTCCACACAGTATCCTCAATGAATGATGGGAATTATTTTCCTAAGGGCCTCCTGTGTGGAGTTAATGTAAAAAAGACACTAAATTAATAATGTATTAAATTATATAACTGAAAAAAAGTATCGTCAAGCTAGCGGCTTATTCATAATTTTCTTAACATTTCCAGGCTCCTTACTACACATCGAGCAAGAGTTTGGAGCAATGCCAGCCTACAGGAGTGGTGGATAAGGAACACTATTGCACGTCAAACATCTTCGTGAACAAAGTGAACAGGGAAGAGGAAGAATACAGAGGATACATGTACATTCCGCTGGAGTTTAAATTTCAAAGCGTAAGCATTACTTTTGAATGTATTTAAGAGGAACAGCTACGGCCCCTTTCATACAAAACTTAAATTTGGATTTTATGCCAAAATACCCAACCAAACTGAATAACTATTTATTAACTTAAAAGATCTAGCGAATATCTAGTACGAATACGTGCTACAATAATTATAAAATATAGTCCATTAAAAATTAAATTCGCCTAATCGTGATTTGGAGATAAATGAGCATGTTTAAAAGTTTAAAATAATTGAAAAAGATTCTATATACCATTATTACATACTATGTTAATATAATAGCAGTAAGTGGTCTAATAGTGCAAGTGAGTAAGAATACTTGTTATCTCAGTCACATCCATGAACTAGAATGTAGTATTCAACGTAAATACGAAAACGCCACCCGCTATCTTTTATTTCGTTCATACGCATATATTCTTTGTCTTCTATCTTTGTCATACATGAACAACATTTGAATTAAGAATTTACTGGGAATACAAAGTGTTTCTTACTTGCCACATTTTATCTTGAGTTTGTGAGACAGTAACGAGATCAGGGCTTATTAGTTTGCCCTTATTACAATTCTCTCTTTTTAAATGATAAATTATACATAATATTATTATGATGTTATCTATGAATGTTTTATATCTATAGATTTCTTTGGAGGCTTATTTTCTGCGGGGCAGCTCCATCATGCCGATATATCAAAGAGAAACTCGCAACGTGTGCCAAGACCTGGTGTACTCAACGTTTTTGAAAGAGTTTGTCAACCCGGACAAAAATTGCAATGTGAAAGCGGTAAATATGTTTTGCGCTTAATTTGAGTGTCTATTTCCAGTGAATAATATCATGAATTCAAAAATATATACAGTTTGTAAAAAAATAATAGAATAATAGAGGGCGAAAAAATAATAGAGGGCGCTGTGATCGTTTAACCCCTAAAGCCTCTAAAATTGTGCAGTGTACTGCTCTTAGGAGAACTGTCAGAAACCATTGAGGTATATAGATGGAGCTAACATTGGCGTTCTAAGTATGAGTCATAAACATTGGTTAATTGTCCTCTGTGAGATACCACGGGTTTCAGTCGGGTACAAGCGCTCACAGAGCACAGGTCTCCGAAGATAACTTCAAAATGCCGACATGCACCCTGCGACATTTTACAAGCTGTACTAGAAAATATAGGGAAAGTAATGCTATAACCTTTCATCAGTAAATAGGGTTTTACCATAATCAGTGTAAATTGGCTTTTTAATATTAAAAAACTCAAGGAGCGCTTGAAGTTGGTGCGTGGCCGCCGGTCACTGGCGACTCCGTTCGTTGAGTTCGTTCGCGGCGAGAAAGGATTCGGGCAACATCAACAGCCGCCACACCCCCTTTCTACTTCCCGCACGGGAACAAAATTTTACACTGAATTTGCAAGGAATATAGGAATATATATTTTTTTAACGTATTCAAAATTAAATACTTTTCTTAAAAGCAGATGAAAGACTATTTCAGTATTACAAATCAACACATAAGCAATTAAAAATTTTAAAATTTAATCACAAAAAAAAAATTTAAGTTGCTTACCGATGGTTTTTATCTTGTTAACTGTAATGACTACTTTACACAAAACTAAACAACATATTTAATTAGACAAAGGTATTGTAAAAGTTATTATCATCTCGCTTTTTTTTCGCTTAGTATAAAAATATTTATTTTTAAAATTTTCAAATGTATGTTGTTTCATTGAATTATTTAATTTTTTCGGGAGCTTATGTGGTAATTTTTTTAATGCAAACTGAAAGCGCAGTATTCTCTCTTTGTAAAACTGTTTAAATCATATTTCTTACCGTAATACAAAATGAGATAGCATAACTTTTATGAGACCGTGTCAGGCTGGATTATATATCTCCTTAAAAGACTACAGTTGTTTCTTGTCTGTGAAGAATATCTTCCAAGATGGCTGAAAGAAAAAAAATGTAACTTTTACTCAAGTGAATATTATCAAATACGCTGTATATGAATAACACCTCCATCTTCTGACATTTCCATATACTAGCACCTCCTAGTGCTAGGCTTGAGTTGTGCGCCTTGGTTTTTTTTCATACAATTTGAATGGATTATATGTGAAATTATATTCTTTATTTTACGTTAATAAATTATGGAAATCGAAAAAAATATAGGAAACCTATATACAACCTTACTGCTGTTTTTGCTCAAAATAATTAATATTACAGGGTATTTATTATTAATTCAATTAAATTCCTACAATTATAACCAATCTGTCTTATGTTTTTTGGCATCGTGAAAAATGACTTTGAGTGTTTTGTTGTTGGTAATTATTACATCCGTAAACTGCACTCACAGAACCTACTATTTGGGACATTTTTTATGTATATATATTTTTTGTATCAATATTGATCATAATATAAAGTAGGAAGTACAAAACCTCGCCATCAAGTACTAAATAAATTCAGTTTGCCGCCATTGGAAGGAACGTCAACGTCAATATGCTACACTACAGCCTCCACTTGTATTGTAATTGGACATATTATTAATATTACAGGGTATTTGATATTATTCACATCATTATCGAACGGTGTTCAGAAATTAGATGATTCTGTATCATATTCTAAGGAAATATAATATTCAAACTCGTCATTGAAGTGAAACTTCTTTACGCGCGTCATGCAATTTCGAGGACCGGAGTAAAACTATAGGAGCCTAGCTAATATTATATACCTAGTTTAGGTCACTCTCCAAACTCAGCTTCGCGGTCTAGAGGCAGAGCGCCCGACTGTCGTCGTGAAGAACCGAGGTTCGATCCCCGCTTTAACTAATTTTTTTTTTTCTTTTTGTGATTTTTTTAATACGAGGAAAAGTGATAAAATGCTCTCGTGCTGCGACTTTTTCAGGCATACATATAAGAAGATATCTACATGATTGTTGTCAAAAATGCACATTTATATTTTTTTATTAAGTAATTTATTTTTAGAATTTTTGCGATCGAACCTTCTAATTCTGTTTGAAACGATCGATTGAAGGAAGCGAATTTTGTATCGTAATATAATATCATATACAAACTCCGTTATAAAAATAAGCGCGAGACAAGTCAATTGAGGAGTACACGTTGTATACGCGGTTCTCGTCGCGCGAGATACCTCTCCTCGCGGTCTAGAGGCAGAGCGTTCGACACTCGTTATGCAGGACCCGGGTTCGAATCCCATATTTTTATAACTTTTAATTTTTTTTTATCACATGCTACTTATAAATGTCAATATTAGGAATCTAGTTAAACGTTCATTTGTTAACAACACACCTATAAATAAATTTATGCTTTTTAAAACTATAATGTACAGCATTCTGAATAATAATAATATGAAATGAAAAGAGAGAGAGAAGAATACTAAAAGTTTCACTTCCGTCGTGCGTAGGCTTGCCACACACTGTATTTTTTTATTTTACGACGTGTGAATATTTTTGCAGGGAAACTATACTATCAGAGCGATACACTTGAACGAGCTGACCCACCTGTTAACTGGGAAGTATTTCATACACGAGCAATTCATCATCACCCTCAAATGCGACAGTACGAAGGGAGCCATCTTCTGCCTCAAAATGATTCTGGAGACTAAACCTATAAGTCAAAAAAAAAAGACACAAATCAAAAATAGAAATATGTACTCCGTCCTATAAAAAAAAGTTCCATAACCAAACAGAACATTAATATTATATTTAATGATTAACTAATGTTTAAGGGACCATGTTTTTTTTTATGCATAGCACAAAGGATAACGTATTATTTTTAGGCTAGTATTCTTAGCTTGAAACACCTATTCAAATTGAAAAAAAAATATTATTTAGTATTTTTTCTCGGAAGATTTTTTCAATTTATGTATGTGTTTTTGGCTAATAATTATTGCTTAAAAATAATAAGAACCTTAATAATTTATAAAACAGTTAAGTGTATTCATTTCTCCAGAGCAGTGATGAGCAACCTTTTTAACCAGAGGGCCAATAAATCCATTTTCAATTTATTTGCCTGAAGTGGTTAACTTTGCAGTCAGTGGTGTCGCAAACCTTTTCATAAAACAATCATAGAAAGTAAAAACAAAGCATTACAGGTAAAATTTTTGTCCCCAAAAAAAAATATGTTTTCTCTTTTTGTATGTGAAACTTATAATTCTGTATCTCAGAAGTCAAAAGTCGGTTGTCACATTTTTTAAATTGTTTAGGAGAGAGGAAATAGTAAAAATGTTCCTTTGAACATTGTGGGAATGCCAGACCTTCAATGTTGACCTAACTTAGTTTCACATTGTCGTGGGAAAACTGTCTTTATACCTCTGTGTAGATACTGAAAAAATTAAAAAAGGTCTCATAAATAACTAATTTTCATAAAAAACTGGACAACCGACCTTTGACTCCTGAGGTACAGAATTTTGATATCAAAATACTAATGTTAAATTGTACCTATTAATTCCCACCTATGTATTGTAAGTTCCTCCCGTCCTACAATTAGTTTTGTAACTCATCAGAATAGCTCTAGCAAGAAATAAAAATAATTAAAAAATACAGTTTCGATCACAGCACCTGGAAATTTGAACAATTGTTATTAAATGATAAATAGTGTACCTATCCTAATAAAATGCAACCAATGCAAAATATCAAAATATAAAGTTTTCCGCTAAACCCTTTTACAAAACAAAAGCCGTTCAAGCAGAGGCGGCTCTAGGGATTCAGTCGTGGTAGGTCATTTGAAAAAAATGTGTGACTAATCTTTATTTGATATTGTGAAAAATGCCCATATATTATTAACTATATCAATTTGTTATAGAGTTTTAGAGTCGCGGACTCTAAATAAATATTATGTTAATATAATAAATTGGAAATAAATACACAATCCATGTACTTACGGCAAATTATTTTTAAGATATTAAGTTTTAATGTAGTTGTCCACAACATTAAAATAAATAAAATCAGTGTTTTATTCTATTTGACAATGATTTTTTACGTTTTTTGTTTTGTTTCATTCTAAATCGATAACAACATAAATAATTATTCTAATCCTTTCCCGAACTATGCAATTGAAAAACAACCATTGTTCCACACACTACAAGCGTGTAAAATGAAAAAACGACATTTGTTTATGTCACCATCTCTGTAAAACATATAATATTCACCGTGTTGTCTCCCCCACGGTCATGACCTAAGCGTCCCTAAACTTTCTTCGGAAGCTAATTTTTACTTCGACGAAAAATATAGTGCCATCTCGTTTATTCTATGGCGCGCGTAGGGACAGAAGATGCCAAATTGGACATTCTTTAAATTGACCCAGCGAATCGTGTGGACTTGTGAATGAAAGCTTCTATTAGAGACAACAGATGTCACTGCTAGTCACTCGCCGCCGCCGCTGTTTCGCGTTACATTTTAAATGTTTTGATGCACATAATTGATTATTATATTTATTATTGTTGTCTTATAATTTTGGGGGGTCAAACACCAATTGACCTAAGGGAAGAACCGCCACTGCGTTCAAGGTTAAAAGCGACGTTCGTCGTCATCTACGCATTCATAGATGGCGTTAATTTATTTATTTTATTAAAATAGGCTAATAATAAGTTATATTTTACAATATTAAGACAAATTATTAGTTTGCCCCTGTACATATGCAAAATTAATATGAATAAATAGTTTTTTCATTATAAAAACTATTAATTTATAATATTGCGCATGTACGGGCGCAAACAAATAATTTTTCTTAATTTTTTAAAGCATAACTTGCAAAAAGGGTGCTTTAAATATTTTTTGATATTTTTTTTAGCCAAGACCTCCGACGTTTGAAAAATCTCATGGGCCACAAGAACTGGGCTCGTGGGCCGCTTGTTTCTCATCGCCGCTTTAGACTCACCCATTCTTACTTTGGCAAAAAGAGCACATTCCACATATTTTATGGAGTGTTGCAAATCTATTTATATGTTGAAGTGTTTGTGTCAGGCGAGTAGCGTTGATTTGAATTTAATACAAATCTACAGTTTTACTCCGAGACTGAAGTTTTGCACACTTGATCATCAAAACAAGAGGAAGGTCTAAAAACTAAGCCCGGGCAACGCCGGGGACTTCAGGTAATTCCGAATAAAGTAATTTCTCAATTGATTGAAATTGGGATTGAAATTAAAATAACAGCATATAGTCATTTGAAACAAAGTAACAAAGTGCTTAATTGTAGTTTAACAGAATAATACTTTAAAAAATAATAAAAAAAAATCTGACATCAATAAAATTAATATTTGGTATAATCGAGAGACGGCGCAAAACGATCGAGGACAAACTCACTCTTCATACTTGTTAATTAATTTGGTATAATCGAGAGACGGCGCAAAACGATCGAGGACAAACTCACTCTACATACTTGTTAATTAATTTGGTATAATCGAGAGAGGGCGCAAAACGATCGAGGACAAACTCACTACATACTTTTTAATTAATTTGGTATAATCGAGAGAGGGAGCAAAATGATCGAGGACAAACTCACTCTACATACTTGTTAATTAATTTGGTATAATCGAGAGAGGGCGCAAAATGATCAAGGACAAACTCACTACATACTTGTTAATTAATTTGGTATAATCGAGAGACGGCGCAAAACGATCGAGGACAAACTCACTCTACATACTTGTTAATTAATTTGGTATATTATTTTTTTAACGATAAACTAATGTTTATGAGATAAGGTTTTATGCATAGCATAAAGGATAACAAATAATTATAAGCAATAATTAGTCGCCTGAAATATTAATACAAATTGAAAATATCTCCCGAGTAAAAATAAATGCCGCCAACGGGAATTGAACCCGTGCCTTCTGATGTCCGGTCAAGTGCTCTGAAACCACTGAGCTATGTCTTCTTATTTCCAACCCGCCAAATAATTCAATACGTACTAGTACCTCAATCAACAATTTTCAATGTTCAACAGATGGCGTTGTTTTTCAAAAAAGCATATTTGTCCAACTGATAGACCTATTTTTCGAAAAAATTATGTTTTTACCTATCACAGGTGACAATCTATAGGTATATAAAAACACATGCGTTTTTGAATGCAACATTGTGTCAAAATTTCAAAGCAATTGGTGAATAACTTTCGGAAATTTAAGATTTTGAACAAACAAATATTTACATTTTTATTTATACATATAGATGTAGCATTATTGACAGCTGTTTCCTTGAAATATTTTTTTTAATAATAAACAGATGCATATTGCACTGTTCAAACATATAGATTAATCAATAATTTCTCTGAATTCTGGATGAATAAAAACACAATTAAAAAGTTTTTTTTTTCATTGTGTCTTATAACTTTTATGTGAGTAGGTTTATGAATCGAAACTACAAAAATCAGGAAACATACATGGGGGTGATTTGGGTACCCCTAGTGTTGCTCCACCTCTGGACACTATTGCTTGATACTATTTTTTGGGACACCGTGTATTTATAGCTTTAGCTGCTTTATTTGAGAGTAACAAATTCAACTATGTACCAGTTTCTAGAAAGCATTTTTTTTGGAAACCTTTTGTTATTGTGCCTAAACTATTGCTTTCCAGCAGTGTATAACGAATATGACGAGACGTTACATAGCAGCGTGGATATAAAAAAATTGTAATTAAGAACTGATTTCTGGAAGGTTTATATAAAAAATAGTATTTTCTAAAAAAACTGTTTAAAAAACATTCTGGTTTATATACAAATATATATATACAGGGTGTATCGGCACGTACCCGACAAACTTTAACCAGCTATTCCTTAGCACATTTGGAGTAAAAAATGTTATGGGCACTTTGCTGTCCGGTAACATTTTTTTTAATAAAAAAATTATTATTCATGTTTTCACCACATGTCACCACTGTTTTATCCTTTGTCAAAGTTTGAAAACCCACCTGGCAATATTTTATTCGAGTTTCGTTGAATAATATACGTACGTACCTACATTAGCGCGCTTTTACGATCGTTAACGAAATGGCATGGCACCATTCGTCTCATTTTTAGCTATTATTATTTAGTGTGTATGAAAGAGCAAACACGCTTTTTGACACACTTGCTAATAACAGCTGTTGAACACGAGAAACAATGCCAATGACAGTGACGGAGTGTGGATTTTTTTATCATTTTTTGTTTTTAATTGAAAAAAAATGTTACAAGACAGCAAAGTGTCCATAACATTTTTTACTCCAAATCTGCTAAGGAAAAGCTGGTTAAAGTTTGTCGGGTACGTGCTGATACACCCTGTATACATATATCTAAATAACCACTGTGCGGGTATCAGAAAAATGTCATGTTAGAAAACAGTTTTAACGGAAATTGTAAATATACCAATCTCACCTTAACATCGTAGTTCTCTAATAATGGCAGTCTTCACCAGCAATTGAAAAAAAAATCGATCAGGAGGCAAAAAGATAAACACATAATTTTAAATTTATTTTATTTACATAGACTTATATAAATGGTTAAACAAGTTTAAAACAAACAAAAAAAAAACAACTAAATATTGATCCAGTCGATCCTTTCATTGCAGAATTTAAAAAGATTGATTCACATACTATAAGGTCTAGTTGTTCATCACCACTTCACCAAATTGCAATAAACTATTAAAAAAACGGTTACCAGGTTTCTCATCAAAATGACACACACCTACAAAAAGTGTTATAAAGTCATGAAAAGTGTGTTTAATTGTCATTTTGATGAAATATCATGGAACCTAAAAAAAACACCCATGCAGGGATATTTTATTATTTAACATTTGTAGAGAAGGCTTAAATAGGTTAACGCTGTATCGCAGAACTATCATAGACTACAAACTGGTTTCACCATGCCACCAGCATCCGTATGTCGCGTATACATTTGCGAACCAAAGTGCAAATTGAACGTGGGAAAGGAACAAAGCAACGAAGATTGTGGTTGCTTTGTGCTCCCATAATTCGTGATTCGGCTTGCGCTTCGGTTCGCAAATGTATACGTAACATTAGATTGGGATCGGACCCAATCTGAAGATGCCATAGCAGATTGAAATCAGTCCCATCCAAAATAAATAACTGGAACAAAGTTGTAAAGTTTTATCACAACGAAAACAAAAAACCGGATAAAAAAACATTTTTTTAAATGAATTAAAAAACTTTGTCTTTGTATTAATTTCATGTTTTTTTTGTGCATTTGGTAAAAATAAAATTGTAAAATGTCTTGCAAAATCAAAAATTTACAAATACACTTGACATTTTTTTGCTAAAAAATACACTGATTTAGATTTGATCTCAAATTTTCAGTCAACCTCATTTCGATAAAATTATATACAAACACAAAAATTTAAAAATATATGAACTAAGCTAATGATAATGTTATGTTAATTATATAATATTTATTCTATCCTCATATAAAGAATGTTTATATTGTTCCAATTAGAGCACCATGATTTGAATTTGCCGCCATTTTCAATTTCTCATATTATTTTCTTATAGTAACTGCACAAGAGTTCCAACTGCTCTCTACTAACTGGAGCCAGTTGGACTGGCATCCACAATCGGGGTATGCTGCGAGGAAGAAGGATTAGGGATAGGGTAGAGGAAAGTGAGGAAGTATCTGGCAATTCAGATCTGGTCACAAGAAACCTTTCGATTCTGAAAGGTGGTCTTACACCAAGGCGATACTGAGAGTATATACCATGTTTATCGGAGCAATACATTACTTAAATAGTTAAAAAAAAAAAAACAAATCATGGTGCTCTAAATTGGTTAACAGTTAAATATGCCACCTATCAATTAAGGTTCAATTTAATGACCCTAAACATAGGCATCCAAACTGATAGACCAGTCAATCAAGAAAAGGGAAACAAACCAAGTTTCAAGGAGCAGGGAGGTGGCATGATCGTCTCCCTTTCTGTAATTTGTCAATAAATGAATCTGAAAGTATGCAGGCAACTCGCATTGTTATATCTCTATTTAGCCCTCGAAAATAAGGTATACTTAGAATAACTAGTCCTTTATAAAATGGCACCCAAATTATTAGCTGCGTAAAAAACTTGACCACAAATCGGGTAAACAAAAGTTTGGGCTTGTTTCCAAAATCAAATATTTTGTTACACTATTTAGTCAAGACACTTTTACAAATGTGTTATAATTTATAATCACCTTTTTGCATCGCTGTGCAAACCCATTTGTAGATAGTTCAGCCCACAGTGGACTTTGCTGCGAACCGTTGCCTCGCAAACTTTATTTTTTACAGCGCACGGTTTTCTGGTTATTTCAATGTGCGCTCTTCGGCGTTCGCTCGTCGAAATGACACTCAGATTTTATGTTGGGGCAAGTCTATCAATTTAAATGTCTATGACTCTAAAGCAAAAAGCTATTTATTATATGTAGATAGTATGAAATAATTGACTTAGAAATCATCCACCAGTATATCACTATCATGATAATCATCGATATGAGAATCTTTGGTTCTTATTAGGTTCACTCCTACCACTGGCAATTATGTTCAGGAGGTATTTCACCACCTCTGAATAACTGTTGAGTTTATTCTCGTTAAGTAACTGTAATCAGAGGATTAACGTGGATGCAAAAACCGACATTTACCTGACGGACAGCGTTACCCAGCGGTGGTGAAACGGGTAATATACGCAACTCGACGAGTAGCGCTGATCGACAGTTTCCTCAAAGGTAGCGAAATAACGCCTTAATTTAGAATGGACGCTTAATTGTTAAACTTCACCGCCAACCCTTACACTTATTGTAATAATAATAGATTTTAAATGACCGTGGATAATACAAATTAGACTGCTGCTATCGAGATGGTCCACGATGCGTTTATACCTACTAATTATCAAAAATAAAATAAAAATTTGTTAAATCTGGAGATCCGGAAAGTGTATGCATATTGAGTAAGATTGAGAAAGGAAAACTTAGATCGTTAAGGCATGAAGAGTGGATAAAATGTGTGACATGGAAGTGATCAGTGGAAGAAGTCGGGAAAGCCCAAGGAAGGCTTGGTAAGATCAAATGAAAACAAATATTTATTTTTTGGAATAACTTAGTGAGTAAAACATCAAATTGTAATATTCAATTATTGAAGACAATATTAGCGATTCTTAAACGAAAATCTGAAACAGAAAAATCAGAAAAAGACACGGTCACATCTAGGACTCGAATATGACGGAAGGAGATAGGGTCCCATAAGCTCAGTGGTAGAGCAGTGCCCCGGTAAGGCAAGGGTTCTGGGTTCGAGTCATAGATGTGACCTTATCTTTTTCTGATTTTTCGGTTTCAGATTTTCGTTTAAGAATCGCTAATATTGTCTTCAATAATTTGAAAACAAATACTTGAGTCGGGCCATGTCAAGAGTCAGATTAACAGAAGAGTATGTTTTATGATACGACGTATGAATGTAAGTGAAGCAAGGAGTGTGTGGGAAGACAGATTTGTTTGGTGGTCTATCCTATCTGCCTAACCCATTTTACAACATTTGATTCGGGCTAGGTAAATGTGAAACTAATAATAACAGAACCTCTTTAACAATCTCCCGAGCGTGTGGTACAGAGCACCGAACCCTTGACTTTGTGATTTCAAGTCTCAGATTCAATTCCTGCACTAAAATAAACAACATTCTTCAGGCATTTTCTATCCAGGTGAAAGTTGATTGTCAATTTTTATAAAACTTGTGAAAATTCCCGCACAGCTGCCGTAAGTAATGTTTGACGTAGAAATGAATGATCACATCAATTATTACTAACAATACCACAGATAACAGAAACAAGGGAGATGAACCATTCTACTGCGAATCATCTACGCACAGCGGACCCCCGCCTATGTCTATATACGTTAACACCAACACATAACTTACATCGACTTTGTCACTTATGCAGTTTGGTCGCAGCTCAACGACAGTCAGCACAGTTCAATGTCATATCTCCCTTTGTTTTCATTAACTATGAACAATACAGTGGAATGGCTCGACGTACGTCAAACAGACTTGGTGTCAGAAGTAGCGATAGTCTGCTTTCATATACATCAGACTGATGGTGTTCATACCGCAAACCCCAATCTTGTCTTTTCTAATCAAGGGTCTAGTTTTACAATTCACAAAAATACTAGAGGAACCGTCTTCGAAGCACTGTTTGCATGTATTTAAATTGTTCATAAGTAATATCACTATAAATCAGCATTCGTAAAAAAGATAAGGAAAAACTAAATTAACCAATTCAACACTAACCTTTACAACGCATCACGCACACGTTTTGACACAGTGTACGTAATTTAATGAAACCTTGGATCACATAAATGCGACAGCTACACGAATAAGTTCAATGAATCCATTGTACATACTAATTTGATTCTACATTAATGTAAAACAAAATCGCAAGCTTATAAGTTCATCGTATGCCAATGCAACAGACAAAAGATATTCGCTTGAAACATTATAAATATGTAGAGGAGAAACAAGTGGGTCTGAAAGATGATGCGGTAACTCAGTGGTTATAGCAGAAGCCAGGATATCGGAAGCTCTCGAATTTAAATAGCAGCGAAGCCATAAACCTTAACGATGATTTTTAATAGTGTATCAATATTTAATATCATCAACTTGATATTTTATAATAACATTATGAACAAAAAACAAACAAACAAAAAAACAGCATTAAAAATGACAGTTCCCTTAATTAGTCTTCATTATCAAATCAAGCATTTGTCAAAACAGCAATCGTCAATTATTAATCAAAAAATTTCATACATGTTTAACTTTACGAATCTGTTTGACATAACATGCTTAACTTGATTAGTTTTATACGCAGTTTGACGTGTGAATCAATTATACTTTCGCTGATCAAACGACAAACTCCCCGCGTGCGTCTGGTTTGGTTATGTTTTGATTTGGTAAGGCAGCCACACCAATCATTCCCGGGCTAGCGGAAATCTCGGGAGGTGTGTTTCGGCTGGTGGAAGAGGTGGTGCGTTCGTCATGGGATAGTTTCAACGGCTTGATGCTGGAGGAGCTATTGATGCTGCCAGAAGCCGACCTGAAGGAAGAGCTTGGAGATATGTTGGATGTGTCCTCGTCAATGAGAGGCTGCTGGTCATTGCTGTCTGCGTCACCTCTGAAATTAGAAGAAATTGTCAATTTTTAACAAGTTAACTCAAACTTCGGAAGGACATTACATTTGACCTCGGACGTCCATACATTGTAAAACCATTTTCCATTAGAAAAAAACAAAAGATTTTGTATTATTAAAAATTTATACAAAACAAAAGATTATATAAAACGAAAAATTACAAAACAAAACAACTATAGCCATGGAGAGAGGTTGTAGATATAAATCAAATCATAATAGAAATATAAACAATAGAGACATAACATTATTCACAAACCATCAGAGAAATATTATCTTATGGACCTCTTGTATTTGGTAAGTTCGCAATTGAAAATATCCACCTTGGATAATACGCTATTGTAATTATTGCATAGTCTGTTCAGGCAAGAATTCTGCTTAGAGTTCGTTTTGCATTGATCCACCCTAAACAGGACAGAAGAGAGTGTTGAACGCGTAATTTTAATCTTTTTTTTTTTATAATGTGTTTTTTTTATAGATGTGTGGTTTATTCGCTGTTAGAAAGAGAAAAAATTATTCTTCTCACTTTATCTCAAACACGTATTCGATTGAATAGATAAAATGCTAAAAATTGTCAAAGTGAATGATTACAATTTGGCAGAATTTTTCTGTTGACAAGTTGACCACGTTGAAAGTTTAAAAATTATTTATATTTTTTATTGTACCTATGACATAATAAGTGAAGTGACAGTTTTCTTACTAATTCCCTGAAAAAAATAAATGTGTTTTCTAAATATTTCATTCTTTGAAAATTAGTGACGTTTTGAATAGAAATATTTCGGTAAGTTTTTTCGTTAACATTTTCATGTTTGATATTAAAATTTTAGTATCAATGTTTATTTCATATAAAATGGTTTTTGTTTTTATGTCAACTCCAGAAATAAGAAATGTTTAGCACATTTAAATACCTTAGAAGCATTCTGAAATTCTATGAGAAATTCAACCATCGTTGCCACAAGTAGGTAAACACATTTCAAAGCCTGGGGGTTTAACTCAAGGCCCTTCATACATCCACTTAAAACCCTTTGACTGCGGATAACGAGCATAAATTTAACTGTACAATTTTTTTAGACACAAATTATAAACTTAATATAACCGTCTTGGTCATAATAGATAATACTGAGGGATAAGAACAGGTTAGTAAGAAAATATTACTCGTAATCATACGCATGCGTACTGCGTATACCGGCCGTAATACCGCAGTATTAGTGGCTGACTGATTTTTAAACCGCCCGACCCTCAGGATTAGGGACGTATTACTATGGTATTAAGACGGAGATCGCGGACAATGTTAAAAATCTGGTTGATTTGACAAATATCAATCGGTCGCAAATGAAAATGTAAAAAAGCAGTAATATCCATTGGCAGCACTATCAGAGGAATATTTTAAATCGAAATATCGATTTACCAAAGCCAAATTGGACAAATTTCGAAGCAATTCAAAGCAGACCGGGTCAATGACATCGCAAATGTCATCTGAAGAAACATGAAGTTAGCAACTAAACGCAAAATGCAAAAATAACCCGTGTTTTTGAGTATTGGAACAAATGGTACCAATCTAAAAAAATCTTGCATGAATATTATTGTGAGTAGATATAAAATATCTACTCACAATAGGGTCAATCCGCACCAAATCATCCAGAAAATTTTGGATTTGTCACCCACCATCTCAGATTTTGATGAAACTTTAAATTTTTAATCCTTCCATATAGATAAGAAAATATACCAAATTTTACCTTCCTACCTCAACTCGTTTTTTTTTTATGGGCAGTTGAAGTTTGGGCAAAATAAGCGTTTTTACATATTCCGAGCACTCCGGAAGAGCTTGTACCTTCAATGAAAAAAAATTGTATCTTTGTCATTTATAGTGCAAATGCAATGAAAATTTTCAATATTATCAAGAAAACTATGCTGATTGCAGAAAAAAATAAATAAACCCTTTACATTTATCTACTTGACTTTAAAAAATTACCAAAAGTAATTTTTTAAGTAATTTTTGGGACGGAAAAGGTACTTTACAAAAAAGCAATATCTCGGGAAGGTACAGTGTTAATGAAGTAATTTTTTTTTTATTCATATCTACAAATAGCATAGAATCACATACAAAAATAAAATTCATGGCATTTTACTTGCTTCAATAAATAAAATCCATTTTAAACTTTTTTCAAACTTTTTGTAATTTTTTTTTTATTCTTATCTACAATAAACATAGTACAACCTAAAAAAATAAAACTCCTGGTATTTTGTGTGCTTCACAGTGTAGAAACGTTTTTAAAATGAGAAATCTTTATCATACAGAATTGTTCCAAGTTTTTTAAAATCTAGATACTGTATTTGCAAATAAAAAAAGTCAAACTTATTCGGTCCTTTACAACATGCTGGTAAGCTTGCAATGTAAGCTTAAGGCACCAACAAAATAATGTACCTTGTTCCTTACCCTGAATGCATACACCATAGCAATATTTTATAACAAGATCAACTTTTTAACTCTTTTCAATACAAAGTTAACTCTTTAAAAAACAAATACAATAAAAATAAAACAGGCAATGTAGGACTAGGTTACTTTTATTCTTGATCTGACCCATAAGATGGTTGAACTTTTGATCAGCATGATGAACGTCTTTTTCAAGAAAGTAGTAAGCTCTTCCTGAACCTTTTGTTGTGGGAGGGTCAACGATATTAAAAATATTTTGTAGTGGAACAAAACAAATATCTTCTTTTTGATGTGGCCAGTAAAAGGATGGAGCTGGGCCAAAAGGATGCATAAACTTGATTGATACATCACACTCGTCTTCATCTTTGGAAACCACAAGTCCAAAAAACCAATGGTTGTCATATACGCAAGCTACATAAGAGTTTGTACAAATTTGTACCATACTTAGTTGCTCAGAGCGATTTCGTTCCCCACTGAAGTTAAAAATCAAAGCATAATCTGAATCTGAACTTATCCTTTTTGTGCCAACTTCATTTTCAGACAGAGGAACAAAGCAGTGGAAACCTCGAGTGCCTGGTATTGTTTTAGCTTGTGAAAAACGCTGCTGTAATTGTTGCCTGCAAGTGAATAAGCTTTCTTTTCTCAGCAAGTAAAAATATATATTTTCTACTCTCGACTGACAAAACTTAAAAGTTTTGTCTACAGTTGTGATAGTGTTGCCAGGGCCAAGTTGCAAACTTTCTCTAGTTAGAAGACGTTTTACTGTTCCACCTATTCCATCACAGGGAGATTTCCCATGACTCGTAGCAAAAAACGACCAACATGCTTTCAAGTTGAAGTCTTTTTGATGGTGACACAGATTTAAAAAGTTTTTGCAGTTTTTATATTGCGCTGCGCAACCATCAGTAAAATAATGAACACTTTGAATTTGGGGAAATTTTTGATTTAAAAATTGAGCAACAATTTTTTGAGTTTCGTAAACGAAACTTACATCATGTTCCAAGTCATCTGAAATTACACACAAGCTTGACAAGTACTGTGAGATCTTTGCCAGGCTCTTCACAAGTGTAAATTACCACTGGGTGGAGTGAACAACTGTCTTGCGTCCAGTGGTAACCCTGGACTTCATTCTGGATAACATAGGAGAAGTTTTCACTGAAGTCTAATAACACAACAGCTTCATTTATCTGAAGCTGTGCTTTTAGGGACTCTTTGAGATATTTTGATTGAGACTTTGTTATAAAAGAATGAGGAAGAAGTTTTACAAGACTCTTCACAAGATGTTCTACATATTCATGAAAGGGAACTGTAACTGAAACCTGCTGTGTTCTATCAGTAGTTACCCATGCACTGTATGTAATTTCATCTTCTTGGTCCCATTCTTCAAATTTTTCTAACAAATGTTTCTTAAGATTTTCACTAGATGTTGAACACTTATCGCAATGTCGAAGCATACAGTCTCTATTGTTCTTTGAGCACACTAAGTAGTCCATTAAATCATTGTACGTTTCTTCACTGTCACAAGCATTAAGAAGCAACACTACATTTTGATGAATTGCACAAACGCAGACAGAATGAGAGCCTGGAGAACCTACTGGCACACACCATTTGGGACGCAACCAACAAAATTTCGAAATCCCAATTTTTGAAGCAGGGTATTCAAACTTGAAGGTAGCATAAAGTTCATTCAGGTTACAAAGCAATAGTCTTTTTTGTTCATAAACATTTTTGGTTATGCTAACTTTATCTTTTTTCCCTGGCATAACACGAGAAAATTCATCGTTTTGGTAGAAATTTTTAACCAAAGTAACTGTTCCTTGGTCTAATGGTTTTCCTTTTTTTGGATCAGGTAAAGCAATGATACCATTTTCATTTAGTAGCTCTCGTGCTTTACGAACTGAGTATTCACCAACACTGAATTCTTCAGCAACCTTTTTTCTACTCCACGAAGTTGGAGCGAGAGTTAGAAGCTGAATTCTCTCACGGCGTGTAACTTGTGTTTCCAATTTTTTTTTAACCAACTCAACAAGCCTGTCCATGTCATTAGCTTTTTCTTGAATACATCTTGGTATTTTTGCATCACATTTTACTGGGGAAAATTCTTTTTCTAAAACTTTACTTACTTTTTTCTTTAAGGTTGAACAAGCAGAATCTAACTTCAGTTTAGCGTAACTAGACTTACTGTGGGATGGTATTGCATGTAGTTTAAATGGAGATTCTCCAATGTCAGTTAAATAAGTGTTGATTTCTTGTAAAAAAATTTCTTTGTTTAAAACATTTTCAACTTCACTTATGTCTTCTTGAAAAGTGTTAAGCTCTTCAATTTCATTGTTAAGGTTTTGGCTCTTACTAATTTTTGCTCTGCATGCATTACAAATTTTTTGTCCAGGGATTGCTTTATTAGTTACTTTTAGAATGGTATTAATGTTCTCTGAAAATTCCAAGGATACTGTTCTTAAAGTTTTTGTAATTTTCCTTTTGTGGCTTTGGAACGGGTCAAAACAAGCTTTTTGAAATGTTTCATATTTATTTAAGTTAAATATTCTGTGGTGCTCACAAATGTTGAAAACCAAGTCTGTAGATACAAAACTTCTTTGTTGAATAAGCTTTTTTTCAAATTCACTTAACAAATCCACACTCGTTAATTTCTCTGACTTAGTATAACTTTTTTTGTGACATTCAGTACCATTATGTTGTCCCACACTACATTTAACTAAACTTGTTTCGATTAGAGACATTTTAACAACGTACACCATAAATGAACCACTCACTAGATCAATATCTTCGGGTTTTTAGTACTGAGCCCATGGGTCCTAATGTTTGCCATAGATAAAAGTCTGTAACTGAAAAATATACGTCACTACTACACATACTCACCATCGACTAGGATAGAAACTATAAAAAAGGCGTAACCATAGACAATATAATTCTCATTCGGAGCCAACCCATTGGCTAGCCTAAAATCGGCCAATGACAGCGGCCAATAAACATGCATGAAGTTCGTGACAGCGGCCTATAAACATGCATGAAGTTCGTATTGGTTTGTGGAAAATATACGTCACAAGTTACCCATAGAGATTACCGTGTCTTTTTTTCTGACCCACTTTTTTCTCGGAGTTATACCCCCCTGACGTACACCATAACATGACACAACTACTGTATTTATATAGATGATCACTGCTTTGAAGCTGACTCAGAACTAAGCATGTCAGAGGAAACAAAGCATGTAGTATCCTGCAAACTTAGTGATGAGGCAGATAGTAATTTTCATGTTCTGTCTTGTTCTTGTTGCAGATACATCATTTCCATGTAGTGACTTGTCTCTAGGACTGTTTGTTTGATATTAGTCCATTCATTCAACCTATATTACTAGCTATATACCTAAACTATAACTTGCCCAATTACAAACTAAAAATAGATATAAAAAAAATCACAAAAAGTTTGAAAAAAGTTTAAAATGGATTTTATTTATTTTTGTATCTAGATTTAAAAAAACCTAGAACAATTCTGTATGATAAAGATTTCTTATTTTAAAAACGTTTCTACACTGTGAAGCACACAAAATACCAGGAGTTTTATTTTTTTAGGTTGTACTATGTTTATTGTAGATAAGAATAAAAAAAAATTACAAAAAGTTTGAAAAAAGTTTAAAATGGATTTTATTTATTGAAGCAAGTAAAATGCCATGAACTTTATTTTTGTATGCGATTCTATGCTATTTGTAGATATGAATAAAAAAAAAAATTACTTCATTAACACTGTACCTTCCCGAGATATTGCTTTTTTGTAAAGTACCTTTTCCGTCCCAAAAATTACTTAAAAAATTACTTTTGGTAATTTTTTAAAGTCAAGTAGATTAATGTAAAGGGTTTATTTATTTTTTTCTGCAATCAGCATAGTTTTCTTGATAATATTGAAAATTTTCATTGCATTTGCACTATAAATGACAAAGATACAATTTTTTTTCATTGAAGGTACAAGCTCTTCCGGAGTGCTCGGAATATGTAAAAACGCTTATTTTGCATAAAATTCAACTGCCCATAAAAAAAAACGAGTTGAGGTAGGAAGGTAAAATTTGGTATATTTTCTTATCTATATGGAAGGATTAAAAATTTAAAGTTTCATCAAAATCTGAGATGGTGGGTGACATGGCCTGGATGATTTGGTGCGGATTGACCCAATAACCCAAGCGGTATACGGCCATACTCAAGTATAGCTATACCAGCGCTGCAGTGGCGTACTAGGGAATCTTTTTGAGTAAGACTGTAACTAACGACAGACACTTGGTATCCGATATCATTTTGCTGTTTAAAATCATTAATTCCCTTATTAACTGCCCTGCGTTATTGCAATTGATTTCATTTCATGTTCCTAATAGAACCAATTCCAATTAATTTATTAATTTATTAATTTATAATTAATATATAATATTTGTATATACACATACACAACTTAGGTATCCAATAAGCAAAAAAAAATTAATAAACCCACTTTTAAATATTTGCCCACTAAACTGGTCTTTACCGTCTAACAATATTGAAATTCCCAATTCTGAAAAACTCCACCCACTCTTACCCCTCCCCACTTCTTCCACTGTTCAATTGTAATCTATATATGAATTGAAAATCTAGGTAACAAATGCATTTAAAAAAAACCTGTTTTATGTGAGTACCACACAAGAGTCCCAACTGCTCCTAACCTTCTGGTGCTAATGAGACTATAACATCCCCAATTTGGGTATGTTGAGAGGCTGACTGTGGTGAGGAGGGGAAGGAGATGGGAAAGAGGAAGGCGGGTAAGTACCTGGCTATTCAGATCTGGTCACCAAATACGGCTAAAGCAATTTCAAGCAACATTTCAATACTGAACAGTGGTCTTACACTAGGGCGCTACTGAGAGTATCTTCCACTCCCGAACATGCCGCAAATATACTATAAATTGTTTTATATCAATAAATTGTGAAATAATATTTATTGTATGAGTGGAATCAAATAAGCGATGTTAACACGGCAGAGAAAAAAAAAAGTTGATTTTTTCAATAAATTCTGGTAAGCTTACAATTTATAATAAAATGAATGATTAAATAATAAATAACAATCAACAAGCATGCGTGGAAATGTGTTTATACAGGCCATCAGTTTTCGACCACCCCTGCATGATGGTCGTGCCGGTTAGTCACTCAAGCTGTTAAATGCGTATTTGTTTGGGTTGGTTACCTCTGCTCCTTGCCCCTCAGGTTGAGTACCCCTGCAAGGAAGGGTACGCCCCGGGACATGTCCGTGGTGGGCCAACTGCCTACCCGGGAAGGTCTGGAACAAAACGTTGCCATCACACTACATGCACATTCTCAAGATGCCACCATATTACGCCTTTTATAAGAAATCATCAATATGGAATACATTAGATTATCCCTCCCAAAAAACTATTTAAACCCTCTCAGGCCTCTGGCTTATTAACAGTTACATTTCTTAAAGACGCTGTTAGAAAGTTGGCAAATTTGTGTGTATTTCCACTTTGCAATAAAATCTAAATATATAAACTGTTTTAAAAGGTGATTATTTTTGTTTTATTTTTTTATGTGAATACCGCACAAGAGTCCTTACTACTCCCATCCACATGGAGCCAGTGAGACTAAAGCATCCCCAATTGGGGTATATTGTGAGGCTGGAGGTAGTTGGGAGGGGAAGGAGATGGGGAAGAGGAAGGTGAGAGAGTACCTGGCTATTCACATCTGGTCACCTTTCAATTCTGGATGGTGGTCTTTTTTTGGTAAAATTTTGAATGCAAACATAAAAAACTTTTAAAAATGGCTCATCTTAAGTTTTTTCGTCTAAACACAAAAATTAGTGATAATCACAGACATAGGAATTAATAGACGAGAAGATAATAGCGAGGGGTAAAATCAACTGTTGAAGAACGAAGGGAGTAAGGCTGACTGTGATTCGTCAATAAATCAATCTGACAGTAAATAGGCATCTCGCATTATAATATCACCATTTACTTCTTAAAAGTAAAATCTGCTTTAGAATGAATAGACATTTTTACATGGGAGCGCAAATTACTCGCCACGTTATGAACAAATTTGCGAAGTCCAAATTCGGCAAAAAAATTCGGTTGCATTTTCAGAGTCGAATATTTCGTTTAAGTATTTAGTTAAGACACATGTTCATAATTTACTTCCCAGCAACCAACCAGCTTTGTGTTTCGCGTCCAGACTTGTGTTTCACGTTTCTCGATGTGATAGTATATGTTTCTAAAACTGATCTATATTATACGATGTGAATATGCTTAAAATAAAGTAAAATAATGCTTATATATGGAATGTAATACGACAATTGGGTTTATTCTCTTTTTCACATCTATTTTTACAAGTTTTCATAGTACAAGTCAACATTTTGCCGTGTTATTTCGTAAAATGAACCGATGATGCCTCGACCATAGTTCGCACAAGAATGATGACGTCACGTTTTCAAATTTCACTTGAGGCCATATGCGAGCCCAGCCGGCTCAATGGAACCGGTATGGGGAGTGGGGATAATACGCTTTAAATCACTTAGGGCAGGTCTACTAATATTCATATGTCTATGGTGATAATGAAGAAAAAAAATCACATTTTAACTAGTCGAACGATGGCTACCCATATTTAGGTCTCATCGCACCAGGCCTTGAGCGATGACTGCCTAAATTTAGGTAGACGATTTTTTAAATTTACACAAACAGTTCAATTATAAAACCTACAAATAATATAAGGATAAACGATGAAATATAAGTGGATGTTTCCATGTTAATATTTGGAGGTATGATTTTTGAAAGAGAAAACAAAAGCCCAGAAATTTCCATCGCACAAGGAATTTATTAATTAATTTAATTAATTAATTTATTTATTTACTCGACTGGATAAACATTATTGTCACCTTACTTTTTTGTCGTCTCATACAAAAATAACTAATAAAAAATTCACAAAGTTTCATAAATTTTTCTCAAATTGCAGTCAGAACCTTTGGTTTCATAGAGGTGTACATTTGAACTCTTCTGTGGTTTACTTCTAGATTTGAATATAAAGTGTGGTGTTTTCTCTTTCTAATACCGTTTAGTTAAAATTCTCAACATGACAGTAATGGAGACAAAACAATTCTATGAGACCATATGAGCTGCTCCCATAAGCGAGCAAATTATTAATCTACGGGTAATAGCTGCTTGTTCGCAAAAGTGAACAAATTAGACCGAGATGTTAAAAAAAACCATGACTTTTGTGAAAGTTAGATTTTGAGTATGATTGATTTCATGTTTGACTGTTTCGAGTTTGATTGTTTCAAGTTCAATTGTTTCGAGTTTGATTGTTTCAAGTTCGATTTTTTCGAGTTCGATTGTTTCAAGTTCAATTATTTCGAGTTCGATTATTTCGAATTTGATTTAGTTGGAGACGAGAGTCCCACTTTTTAGAGACAACGGGGATATGGCAACAACAATTATTGAGGGACATTAATATTATTATTATATTGTAAGTGAAACGGGAACAATGGAGAAGGATGGAGGGATTATAGGATAGGTGGCTGAATGTAGATGGCCATTTTCTGCAATGTTTCAATTTTGAAAAATGGTTTTTCACCAGGTCGAGACACTGAAAGTTTAAAGACTATTGGATAATGTAATCACTTTTCTGTGCCATAGGGCCAATCCAATGTATTTTATATCAATGTGTTAGAAATATTATCCAAATAATGAATATGGTATACTTACAGTAAAACCCTCATATAAGGTTCACACATACAAAGTTTTCACCCTTAAGAAAATATGTTTGTTCACATTATATAAAGTTTTCACTTTTTAAAGTTTAAAGGTAAAATCCTCATACTACAAGGTTCCCACACAAGAAGTTTCCAGTGTAAAGGAGAATAGTTTCTTCCAGTCCCTTGAAAAACCTTATAAGAATGTTTCACTGTGATAATAATGAAATTTAGCACAGAGGGTGTTCAGTTCAGACATACTTTTAAAGAAGAAAGCTGACAATCCAAAATGCAAGGAACATGGTCTAGTTGTAAAATTGCAGATTCATGATCCGCCAGCGGGTGCGATTTCTGTTGGGAATTTAAGAATGTCCACTTATTGTTTCTAATTAATCATTATTTCCAAAATGAATAAAACAGATTAATATTCCACACTACAAGAATAAAATAAAGCAACAGACACCTTGGCAGGACTTGAGGAATGGGAGAAAGAAAAGGGTCTTTTGGCAACTTGTTCATAAATGAGGAGAAAGAAAAAAGGTCTTTTAACAACTTGTTCATGAATGAGGAGAAAGAAAAAAGGTCTTTTAACAACTTGTTCATGAATGAGGAGAAAGAAAAAAGGTCTTTTAACAACTTGTTCATGAATGAGGAGAAAGAAAAAAGGTCTTTTAACAACTTGTTCATGAATGAGGAGAAAGAAAAAAGGTCTTTTAACAACTTGTTCATGAATGAGGAGAAAGAAAAAAGGTCTTTTAACAACTTGTTCATGAATGAGGAGAAAGAAAAAAGGTCTTTTAACAACTTGTTCAATAATGAGGAGAAAGAAAAAAGGTCTTTTAACAACTTGTTCATGAATGAGGAGAAAGAAAAAAGGTCTTTTAACAACTTGTTCATGAATGAGAAGAAAGAAAAAAAGGTATTTTAACAACAGGTTCAGGAATGAGGAGGAGGAAAAAAGGTATTTTAACAATTTGTTCAGGAATGAGGAGAAGAAAAAAGGTCTGTTAACAACTTGTTCAGGAATGAGGAGAAAGAAAAAGGTCTTTTATTTCATGAAAAAAATCTTTATAGCATAGATTGTGAAACCCATAGCAGCTAGGTAGTAAAAAAGCCAAACAAAGCTATTAATCGCATAAATTAACATAGTCCAAATAATTGTTCACCTGGGGTTAGTTGGAGTGCTTTCTCCTGAGGAAAGATTGGGATCTCTCTCATTGCTGACAAACACATTAGTCGTTTGTGCCCTGACAAAAGGGTTCAACGTCTGGGGGCTGAAAGTTCCTCCCTGGAAAAGAAAACAATCTTAAAATTTTACATAATGTGTTAAAACTTTTGTCATTTGGTAAAGCACTGCGCTGGGTGGCAAACTTCCTCTGGGGGAATTCTTCTACCATTTACTTTTGCGTTATACATTCTCCGTATACTCCTTTCTTCCCAAAGCATCCTTAAGCTTCCGTTTCATAAAATTATAACAGCTCTGCTGCAGATTAGCTGCTCTACGACAACCATGCAAGACTTACAACTCCGTGATGAATCGTCAACCATTTACTGGAAGACTTGTTATCAGCAAACTTCGCAGACTAGAATCTTCTGATGTACGGTGAAAACACTACACGGGAGCGCCCATATAAATGCTGTGTCTTCCGTTTACCGATCTGTCAACTACGTAGGACTTGCGACCGCAGTTACTTACGATTTCTCTTATATAATCCATATCCATCAACAAGATCAGCTACATCTCAATAATTTGGATCATCAAAGAATACAGTGAATAAAGACTCGGCGGATATATGTAATAACTTTTATTACCGTCTACAAATGGCCACAGAATAAAGGAAAACACTAGAAATGGCTTCGTATAGATTTGAATGGAAACCTATATCGCCACTGACTTAGTACTTCTTGGTTCTAATCCATTTAGCATGAGCTCTGTCTCACTTACACTTACCTGAAATAGTATATCGCCATCCCTTTTGAATTTCATAAAGGTGATGAAACACAATTTTGCTTAAAAAGTTAATAAAAAAATGACCAGACTATTGGATCGCGAAACACAGAATTTCTTGTATTCTTTATACTATGATCCCTTCCTTGTTCTTATTTATCACGCTTAGATCAGCCTTGGATTTTTTCCAGAATACATTTGTAATATGGTCGTATATGGTTTTAGCACACTTACGCCACTGGGATCTTATCTCTACAGCATTCAGGCTACTATCATCCTTCCTCTACCAGTTCCATGCCTCACTTCAATACATCAGGGTTCGTGTCAGCACACCATTGTGGACTGCTGGCCTTACTTCTTTTGATATCCTTTTCGTATTCACTGATTTCATTTCATCGATTATGTACACCTGAGTCCTGTTACAATGCTCTACTAATAACAAGCAATCACTCATGCCCGAGTCGTGTTACAGTGGTCTACTGATTACAAGCAAGTCTTCATCACTCATACCCAAGTCGTGTTACAGTGGTCTACTGATTACAGTAGAACCTCGTTAATTCAAAATCCACGGGACATCAAAAATCAAATTTCGAATTCCCACGTAATTCGAAATTTTATGAAATAAATAAATATGCCAAAAATCGACTTTCTCGGCCGCCTCTTCAAATCCGGGTGGTATTTTAGTTGTAAATTCATATTAATACCAATTATTTCTTTATTTTCGCAGCCGATTACCGTAGCGGCGGGCCATTTAAATTCAGATATTCGCAATAAATTCGTAAAAATGCTATATATTTACGCGTAAATCGAGATTTCGCTGCCGATTTCGGTCGCGGCCTACCCTTTAAATTGAGATATTCGTAAAAATACAATACATTTCCGAGTAAATCGTGATTTCGCAGTAATTTTCCGTCGCGGCCGGCCCTTTATTTCAAATATCAGAATTTAAATTCGCAAAAATATGATATATTTCCGCGTGAACGAGAATTCGCGTCCATATTCCGTCGCGGCCAGCTCTTTAAATTCAGATATTCGAAATAAATTCGCAAAAATACAATATATTTCCGTGTAAATCGAAAATGTGCGGCCGATTTCCGTCGCTGCCGACCCTTTAAATTCAGATATTTGATGTAAATTCGTAAAAATATAAAATATTTCCGCGTAAATCGAATTTTATCGGCAGTTTTTCGTCGCGGCCGGCCTTTTAAGTTCAGATATTTATAAGTAAATTCGTAAAAATATGTCATATTTCGGCGTGAATCGAAATTTTTCGGCCGATTTCCGTCGGGTCGTATTTTTTAACTCGGATATTCGAAGTAAAGTTAGTAAAAATACGGTATATTTCCGCGTAAATTGAAATTTCGCGTCCGATTTCCGTCACGGCGGGCCCTTTAAAATTCAGATATTCTAAATAAATTCGTAAAAATACGATATATTTACGCGTAAATCGAGATTTCGCGGCCGATTTCCGTCGCAGCGGGCCATTTAAATTCAAATATTCGAAATAAATTCGTAAATATACAATACAATTACTCGTAAATCGAAATTTCGCAGCCGAGTTTCGTCGCGGCTGACCCTTTAAATTCAGATATTTGGTGTAAACTCGTAAAACTACGACATATATCCGCGTAAAACGTATTTTCTCGGCCCTTCGAACTCGGATATTCGAAATAAATTTGAAAAAGTTTTACATTCCAGTGTAAATCGATTCAGATTTACAAAATAATAATACTAATTAGGACGATGTATAAGCACGTAAAAATACATTTTTCGGCGTTTTACCGCCACGGCTGACATTTAGATTCAGATTTACGAAATATTATGATTTATTTTCGCAAAAATCAAATTTTTTCGAATTACACGATCAAATTTTCGTGCGCGGACAAAAATAAATTTCGAATTACGAATTAACGAATTTCGAATTAAAAAAATTTTTGTATGAAAAAATTTTTGTGTGGAAATTTTTTTGGCGAAAATTTCGAATTACGCGTTTTTTTCGAATTATCGGGGTTCGAATTAACGGGGTTCTACTGTACAAGCAAGACTTCATCCAGAGTCCTGTTACAGTGGCCTACTAATTACGGGCAAGACTTCACCACTCCTACCTGAGTCCAGTTGCCCTGGGCGAGTCTTTTTGAAGTGGAATGTTGCTATTTACAGCCTTTTCGTAATCCCTGAGGGTTACTGCCTCTCGTCTTACAGCGGCCTCCTAATTACAAGCAAAACTTATCACTCCTACCTGGGTCCTGTTGCCCTGGGTTCCGGACACTAGGGGCGCCCGGTCATCGTCAGTGTCGGTAGCGGAGCTGCTGTCGTTCCTCTGGCGGGGCGGTGCGCGCCTCTCGCCGCTGGCCAGCACCTTCCGCTTGCACACCGGACACACGCGTCGGTTCTTCGTGAGCCAGGGATCGATGCACTTACAGTGATAGGCTTAAATGGGAGAAGACGGATTAGTTTAACCTGATTTACACAGCAATCGGTTCCAAGAAAAAATTTGAATAGTGACAAACCTCACCATTTGATTTTGGGGAATAAAAAAGATTATACGGTTATATCGGCGACATCTAATTTCAAGATTGAGTAAGTGTATATATTTCTTTTTTATGTGACACCTCACAAGAGGGCCGCTGTCTATGCAGTGTTGTGAGGCAAGTTAAAGTAGAGGTTGTAGATATGGATTTGTTAACCTCTCAGAAAAAGACTTTTATTTACTTTGTGTTCCTTTGCGAACTGTCAAAACGTGAAATTTTTTTTGTTATTCACGAGTTTTGTTAAAAGCTTCATAACTCACGTTTTGGGATACGTAGCCTCATTCTAAAAAATGTTTTGGAAAGATTATGAAATTCACTATCGTATTGTTTTGTTATACGTAAATATTTGCGTTTCTAAATATACATTTTCTGAAAACGTCAAAAATATGTAAAAATCGCTGACCATTATTTCAAAGCTGTGAAAAATGTACTTTTTTCTGAGTATCATAAAGAAATAACACTTTATATATTGAAGAAATATAATTAAAAACTATTAGTCACCTCAAAATATTAACCGTCCAAACTAAAATATTTTTAATAAATTATTTAGAAACGCAATAAATTATGAACGAACAAGATGACAGATCCAATCGACTTAGATAATGCACCTCTACATTCCATAGATATTCTTGAATACAGACGCGTAGCGTTATTCATTATCGATACTCTGTTTTTGAAATCATGGCAATCCGTATACTAGTGATGGAAATAAATCGATTTTTGTAAAATCTCGCGCGTTTACGTGAAAAGACGTTCTAATGTCTTGACCGCTATTATCATATTTACGTCTTTTGACGTTCTAATGTTCTGAGTGGTTAATGCGAATCTTGAAGAGGGTCGGATTATATGAAGGAGGAAAAACAATTGCCGGTAGCTCGTTCCACAAGCGAGCCGACTTACGACAAAAACGAGTAAAATAAACGACCTGTTCTCATGAAACTAAAATCAACCGAGAACGGGTGTTCCACTTGTGTCCGTTGAGTTCAGCGTATGTGCACAGGGTTCAATGTTAGCACCCTTTAGCAGGCTCCATTGAAATGTCTGTATAACAGACTCAGCATACCTATATTGCGTCTGTGCATTAGGGTTTAGGAAAAAGTTTTATTTGGTGGCCAAAAATAAATGGATGAATGATTTATTTAGAAATATTGACTGAAACTTATATAGAATGTCGGTAAAAATTTGCTGTCTGTTCTTTATTGGTATGGCCATATCAATCAGACGTGTGGTTTAAAATTCACTTTAATCATGGAAGCTAGTACAGTAAAAGAAAATTGAAGGTGTATAGAATTTAAAAAAAACTTATAAGTAAAGTAAAAGTTATTTTCACAATTTGGTTTCCTGGAGATGGTGCATCCATTTCACGATTTGAATCTATTTCATGATTTGCTTATATTTCCCGATTTGCACACATTTCACGGTTTGCATCTATTTCAAGATTTGAATCTATTTCATGATTTGCTTATATTTCCCGATTTGCACACATTTCACGGTTTGCATCTATTTCACGATTTGAATCTATTTCATGATTTGCTTATATTTCCCGATTTGCACACATTTCACGGTTCGCATCTATTTCACGATTTGAATCTATTTCATGATTTGCTTATATTTCCCGATTTGCACACATTTCACGGTTTGCATCTATTTCACGATTTGAATCTATTTCATGATTTGCTTATATTTCCCGATTTGCACACATTTCACGGTTTGCATCCATTTCACGATTTGAATCCATTTCATGATTTGCTTATATTTCCTGATTTGAACATATTTCACAGTTTGCATCCATTTCACAATTTCCATATATTTCTCCCATTTGCACACATTTCACAGTTTGCATCCATTTCACGATTTGCACATATTTCCCGATTTGTATCTATTTCACACACAGTTTATATCTATTTCCCGATTTGCGTATACGTATTTCACAGTTTGCGTCCATTTCACGATTTGCATCTATTTTACGTTTTCTATTTATGTCAGATTTTAGGACAGACAACGTGTTCTGCCTTGGTTAAAGTATTATTACCATGGGAGCACGGCAACACCCTAAGCTTGTCTCCCTCCACGTAGTCGTCCAGGCAGATGGCGCAGATATCGTAGGGGTCACCCTTGGCAAACTTCACGGTAGGGATTTTCTTCAGAGCGGAGTTGGATAGCCGGTGTCTCCTGGCCCGCCGTCTGTCCCTCATGCACTTGACGACCTGAAAAGGAAATTGTCAATGGTGATGTTTAAACCCTTCATACACAGAGGTACTTACAAGCTACGTGACTGCGATGCAACTACAAGTCGCCTATTGATGTGCTGCTCTTTTGTAAAGAGTTATACTGAACATGAAAAAATATTCACATACAGCCATGGAGGTAATGCAACGTCAAAGGACTTATTATAAGTATAATAAATTATTACACAGCACCGTTTTACCAGGAGTACTTAGTACCAAGAGTACTTTACAACTTAATTTATTTAACCTATGATTAACCACTCGGAACATTAGAACGTCAAAAGACGTAAATATGATAATAGCGGTCAAGACATTAGTACGTCTTTTCACGTAAACGCGCGAGATTTTACAAAAATCGATTTATTTCCATCACTAGTATACGGAATGCCATGATTTAAAAAACAGAGTATCGATAATGAATAACGCTACGCGTCTGCATTCAAGAATATCTATGGAATGTAGAGGTGCGTTATCTGAGTCGATTGAAACTGTCATCTTGTTCGTTCATAATTTATTGCGTTTTTAAATAATTTATTAAAAATATTTTAATAAAATAAAATACTTTTTTGTTTTAAAACCACGATATTTATTAATTTAAGAACCGACCGGTTTCGCTTTACTTAAGCATCATCAGGGTACAAATTAATACTAAACAAGAAGTACATAATGTGTGTATATATATAACAAAATATAGAGGGAGACAACATGATACAAATATAAGCAACACAAAGACGGTCATAAAATACATTAACATAAGTAATTTATGTTAATGTTAATTAATGTAATATAATGTACACTTATGTTAATGTATTTTATGACCGTCTTTGTGTTGCTTATATTTGTATCATGTTGTCTCCCTCTATATTTTGTTATATATATACACACATTATGTACTTCTTGTTTAGTATTAATTTGTACCCTGATGATGCTTAAGTAAAGCGAAACCGGTCGGTTCTTAAATTAATAAATATCGTGGTTTTAAAACAAAAAAGTATTTTATTTTATTAAATATGTCAAACCACAAAGTGATTGCTTTCTACAATAATAAAAATATTTTAGTTTGGACGGTTAATATTTTGAGGTGACTAATAGTTTTTAATTATATTTCTTCAATATATAAAGTGTTATTTCTATATGATACTCAGAAAAAAGTACATTTTTCACAGCTTTGAAATAATGGTCAGCGATTTTTACATATTTTTGACGTTTTCAGAAAA